>NW_022196256.1:0-191585 GCF_008641045.1 Pistacia vera | reverse complement strand
ATGTAGCATTTGTTTCTGAGTAATTTTTTATTACTGAAATTATTATTGAAAAGACATGATTATCACTAAGATAGATTACATTGAAGATTAATGAGGGAATTACTAATATGTTTGGTTAGATTGTTAAGTATAAATAATTAATATGTTTGGTTAGGAGGAATAAAATATTATCAGAATAGTTCTTACTGAATTGCCCTTTCTTGTTAATATTATTATTATTATTATTTAGAATATTTTTTAACCCCCTACATTTGAGAATTTAGCTAAAACAATCCAATAACAAAAGTTTAAAATGTAACAAAATACACTCAACCACTGAAGACGACTGTCAGCCACCAACCACCACTATTGGCCGCCGTCAATTGTCGCCAGAACGATGCACGACTAGCCAGATCTGGCTGGTCGTACGTCGATCTGGCCATTCTTGACCAGGTCGAAGGTCGAAAACGGCCAGATTATTGTGGATTTGGCCAGAAAGCCAAATCCATTCTAGTTGAAAACGACCAAATCTATTTCTGCCATTAACGGCCAGATCTGTGCCCGTTTACAGCCATGGATCTAGTCAAAAACTGCCAAAATGGATCTAGTTGTTTCTTGTCAAATCCACGACCATCTAGCCATTTTCGACCTTCGATCTAGTCGAAAACAGCTAGATCGGCGAATCACTGACCAGATCTGGCCAGTTGTGCGCCGTCCTGACACTAGCTCTACCGTTTGTGTGTCATTTTGACGAGTGTCAACGATGGTGGCTAAACCCGACAATCGTCTTGGGTGAATGGGGGTATTTTAGGTAATATCCATGTAAATAGTGAGGATATTTCTATCCAAAAAAAATAATATATGAGCTTAAAGAAGTCCTTTTGCACATTTGGGCTAATTGTTATTTCGTAGAATATGAGGGCATTTGTGTCCAAAATGTTTTTTATTTAAGGGTAAAATCGGTATGAACAATTGATTACCCTGGAATGGAAAAATAACACCCTCCCAAAAGGTAATCAAATTACCCAATTTTTACCTATAGTAACCATTATTAGCATAGAAATTTTACCGTAATCTTTCATTACTTGACATCCAAACGTAATAATTGTCAAAAAATAAGATAGATTATCAGTGTTATCTTTTATGCCCCCAAAACAAACGTACACTATTTGTATATAAATTTAACGAACAAAGAAAGTAATACGATAGAGCAAATATAAAAGCAAATGATAAAAACATCGACGCAAACAACCATAAGTTAGAGTTTATGATTTAACAAGTTCATTAAACTATTGCAGGAAGTGTTGATTGTGTTCATCGATACTTGTGGGTATGGTTATTTAACATAAATATCATATCAACTATGAGCATAAAATAAAACACACAAGCGCATTTACATGGTTCAACCAAAACTTGGGTCTTATTCTTTTAAGTCCATGGGCCTCCTCATTGGGTCTTATTAGGTGGCTTAAAGCCCATAGGCCCATTCTTCCTAGCCACAACACCTCAACAAAACAGCAAAGCAAATTCCATGGTGAGTCATCATATGCATGAGAGAAAATAAAATAAGAAATATTTTAGAATAAACATATAATATTATGAAACAAATTCGTATTGATATGATGTTTATATGTATCTTAAGATCTTTTATTCTTCTAAGCAAAGCTTGTCCCCATATTGATTGAACAATCATTCAAACTTGACAGATTTAACTAATTTTAGTTCATTTTGATTAAACAGTTAATGCAATTTGATTTAACAAATACATACCATTTTTGTCTTCGAGCCATAGACAAATTATACCTAACATATAATTAAGCATGCCCCCATCTTTCTACTCCATAATCCAGTTTTAAAGGACCTCGCTCCCTTGAAGCTTGGGTACGTAGAACTCACACAACTTGGCTTCGACGTGCACGAAATTTAAATTTAACGTGCACACCAACTTAGTGGCGAGCCCAGGATTTTTCCCCGGGGGGAGGGTCTCGCCAGCTCCGCCATTATTTGTCAAACAATCAATGAAAACTTTAAAAAATCATTAAACCTTAAGTAAAGAAAATAATACAATATTAAGAACTTGAAAAAAAAAATGCAATAACATAATACCTTCCTACTTAAATAAATCTATGAGAAGCAAAATTTTGAGTAAATATATTGAGTAAACCTTGAGCGGAACATTCTTTTCATTTTTGGCTTTCAAATATTATAATATAAATTTTTATGACTTTGATCAGACCTCGCCTAAGTTAAAGTCAACCAAAATTTAAATCAAGTTAACGTTACGTTAACTTTTAATATGAATTAATAAAAAAAAAAAAAAAAAATTTGTTGGTATAAATATAGATAGTAGTTCAAATTTCTTTAATAATTTTGAACAGCTAAACGGTGACGTTTGAAATCTAAGAAAGTGGTGGATGAAGGGTGATGAATAACGTTCTTTAAAATATAGTTAAGGTTTTAATTTGGGAAAGTATGAATATTCTTAGACACAAAACATAAAATAAACTCACAAGATCTATGTATTTTTCCTTCAAATTAGAATAAAAACCCTCCAAAAAAAACATGCATGATTCAACCTTTAAATAAATTAAATTAAAATAAGCAATACGCATACCTAAAACTAATAAAACAGAAAACAGAGCTAGTTGTGGTACGATCTAATTGATGTATTTTGAATAGTGAAAGCTTCAACAATTTTAGTCTTCAAAAGTTTTAAGATCGAATAGCATGAGAAAGAGAGAGAAATTATGAGAGAGTAAAGAATTTTAGGGATAAAATCATAAAAAACAAGTAGAGCCGTGGAGAAGAAGAGTGGTAAGAGTTTTAAACTTTTAATAGAATATGGACTTGGAATATATATATTAATAGCAAGTTTTTTGTAGGCATGGATATATGTATAATAGTTCTCATTTTTTTAAAATCTTAAGGTAGGCTTGGATATATATATTAATAGCAATTTTTTGTGGGCCTATATATTAGTAATTTTTTTTTAAATATTAGGATAGGCCCAGGCCTACCCTCAAAGGGGCTGGATCCGCCCCTGTACCAACTTACCAACTTGGCTTCGGCATGCACACCAACATACTAATTTTGCATGCAGGGTCAAACAAATGTGATTCTGATACCATAATAAAGTGAACTTGGGTAAACCTCACTCCTTATAACTAGCTTAATGGAGGGAAGAGCTCAATCACATATATATACATCATAATAACCCACCAACTTACCAATTTGACGATATGAAACAAATACAACTTCTTATAAATACATATGATATACGTTTGTTTTATGACTAATTGGTTACACAAACAACCAGTTATGTATAAAGCATAGTGTGAGACAGTGAGAGCATATAATATGTATTTGTGATCATATAGTTAATTGATAAATAAAGCCGCAGATGGCCCATTCCTAGATGTTCTGTTCCTTTCACAAGACTAATTGGTCCCATTTCTTGGTCAAATTATTTATCCTCCTCTACTTTCTATCTTTCACAAGACTAAGTTCCTCAATCCTCACCATATATCCTTTACATAGAATAATGTATATGAAGGTCGTTTCATGTCTTGATCTAAGCACATGAAATATGTCGCATATGTAATCAAAACTGGATAACCATGATCTCCTTCGGCGGTATCTCTTATCAATCTCATCTACATACAGTAAAACCTCTTTATGGTGATACTATATATAAGAATAACTTTCATATAGTCATAAAAAAATATAGTCTCAACTTGGACTATTTATAAATAAAAATAAATTTCACATTTAATAAGTTATAATTTTTCTAGGTCTCGTCTTAAAGAACTATATATTGCAAAAAATATATGTTATGTTACATTAAAGATTTAAAATGAAATAAAATGTTTATCTAAAATTGTTTGGAACAATGATTTATGCTTTAGTATGGACACCTTTTTGTTGAAATCAAAATATTTTTAGCTTCTGAAGCATGTTTAGAGCTTCTTGACACGAAACTTTTGGTATTTTCGTACTATCATCCTCAAGATTATCTCTTTCCTCTTTCTATTTAATTCCAGTAAATATTTCTTTTTCAGTTAAAGCATACATGACTTGTTACTCAGTTAGATGATTGAGGAAGACATTAATATCCATTTGATTAGTGTAATGAAGTTGAATCTGATCACTCAATTTTACAATGACTCTTTGATATTCATTTCTGTATTATCCTAATACTACTAAAACAATGAATTGAAATTCTAATATTAGTAAAACATGAATTATAAAATAAGAAATCAAAACAATAATTCTTGTAATTACATCTCTATTAAGTTATAACCTCTTCATAGTAATAATATTAATTGGTCACAACAACATCTCTATTAAGTTATAATCTCTTCATAGTAATAACATTAATTGGTCACAATATTATGGTTATTGGGAGGTTCTACTTTTATATAGGAGTGTTATATATATATATATATATATATAGAGAGAGAGAGAGAGAAAGAGAGAGAAAGAGAGAGAGAGAGAGAGAGAGAGTATTATTTGTGAAGGGTTGGTGGCTCTTGGGAACTCCCAAGGGTCATATTAAACTTGATTAAGCAAACTCATGATCTCTCTATCTATTCATATATAAAATAGATAGAGAGAAGATGATTTCAAAGTTTAAAATTAAAGAAAAGTGACGCGGAGATCAGACCAAGAACATCAGAATTAAGCTTTACGTATATATATACGTGATAATATATATTTATATTGTAAAGAGAGAGGTTGAAGATCGATCGAGAAATGGTGATCATTCAGAGACTGGAGATGTGCATAGAACTATTGAAGCTGGCTATAGAGTTTGTGATCGTTGTTGCAGAAGCAGTTGGGACAGTCATTCATCACCAGAATAACTCTCCAGACTTTTCAAATTCTTTTGCTACTGCTTCTCTTCCCTACGTTGGATTGCTTCCATGAAACCCTTCTTCTTCTTCTGCAATTCATTAATGTATTCGAGACTGGTTTGTGTACAGGAAGAGAAAATGACAGAGAGATCGAGTGCTTTAAGGCTGTTGATTTGTAGAATATATTCAATGTTGGAATTTCATTAATCCTTTCAGTTTTGTTTATGAATCTTCACTTTAATTGTCTGTAATTGCATATTTTCAAAAGGGTTTTTACTTTTTTACAGAAGAAGAAGAAGAAAAATGTGCGATCATCATGAGGTGCATAGAGTTATAATAATTATTATGAGTTGAGTCTGTCCATTGATGGTTTATTAAGAGAGATGAATAATAAAGAATGCAGAGCCAAAAACTCCATTGTCTGTCTGGTAGGCGGTAGCTATCAACTGGTTTGTGGACAAATCTTCATTAATGTTCATAAATGGCCAGAACCTTGCTAATTTGTGTTCTTGGAGATATTTCTCATAATACAGAAAGTTTAAAATAATATATTGCTTTTGGGGTTTATCTTCATCTTAAAAGTGATGGAAAAGATAAAGTTTAATTGCCGGTTGTTAATGATGCAATTTGGTGAAAGAAAACGACCTTAATTTATATTTTAAGATTAATCAAGAGTTTAATTAATTAAACATGGGTCCCCATAGATCAAATTATATATAGAATAAATGATTTTTTCCCACCTAAACAATGGTTTAATGACACTTTTTCACCCGTAAACTATTAAAATACTACTTTATTATCCACATTTATATTATGTTTCTAGGTTCCAACATCGTTGCGACCCCACACCACCATGCACCATTCTTTTGTCCGATTATCACTCACCAAAACCCTTTAAACCCTACTCCCGTCAACCTCGTCAAGCGATTAGGGTTTGCGTAACTGTCCCTCCGAAGTCAAATTCTGATCAATCCCAGTCACCAAAATCCAAACTTCTACCAGCAAAAAACTTATTAACCTCTCCTCTTCAAAAGCGCCATCAGCCTATATCAAGTTTGCTCTCTGTTCATCATCAGAATATAAATTTGGATAGTGAAACGGTATTTTAAAAATTTATGGGTGAGAAAGTATCATTGAACCATTATTTGGATGGAAAAAATGTCGTTAACTCTTACATATATATCAAAATGCTACAAATTATTTTAATAAATATTATAAGTATTAAATGTCATGCATGTGTACCTATATGATAAGATTAAGATTAAGATATTTTTTATTGAAATAATTACACGATTAGTTTCTAATTTGATGCATTATTGCTTCCAAGAAAATGAGAATAATCGAATCAAACTCATTCCAAAACTATTCATTAATATATAATATTTGTTATTATTAATTAAATTTTTTATAGTAATGTAATGTCCACGTTATCCATGTGGCTATCTAGACCTATCATTTTGTTTATTTTAATATAATTAGATCATATTTTAATAAACTATTAATTGATTACTTTTAGGAACATTATGAAGTGACTAATAAAAGAAATTGTTGATGTATAGGATTTGATACAGGGTTTTCAGAGTTATTGTCTGTTTTGAACTTTAGAGGCCCCGTGACTATATCCTGAAATGATACCGCTGGGTGGTATGATAGAGACACTATATTGGTAGGATCCTAGAGTATTGTTCGCTTTGGGTACTAGGGCCTACATGGTTTTGTCCTGGAAAGACGTTTTGGATGGTGAGTGTACTCTTGTGCTATATAAATGATCAAGACTCTCGTCACATAACTGACATGGAACTTTGGCACCAACAGAAATTAAACAAGGTGATTAAGAATAAGAAGAGAATCCAATATGGCAATCTCATATTCTCCCACTTCAAATGAAACCCTAATTTACAAAATTTTGAAGTTAATTGATCAAATAATGCCATTTTTAGCTAAGAATTAAGATATTATTGTCATCTTGAATAATAATCTTTGAGTATTTCAAATGAAAAGACAAAGAAGCATCAGCCACTACTTTTAAATCTTAAGCCTAACTTAAAATTATTGATGGCTTAATAGTGCTATCCTGATATGATAAATGCCTAATTAATATGACTATTTATTTATAGACATTCTAGCATCATCAAGTCCATCAAGTTGCTAGCCCCCACTAATACCAATTGTCTTGGGTCTTGTTGATGGAGTTGTTAGCCCTCTTTGATACCAATTGTTTTGGGTCTTGTTGATGTATGTCGGATCTAGACACATAGTAAGTGGGATCACAGGTAGCCCGTATGGTGTTATCTTAAAAAGACGCTTCTAGGTAGTGAGGGTGTTGTGACTGTTGTCCTTGTTTGTGAAAGTCGAGGTTTTTTCACAATTTCTCAATTAACCCAGACACATGATAGGTAGGTTCTCATAGGTATTGTCCACTTTAGACCCTAGGACCCGCAAAATTTTGTCCTCAAAATGCGCCTTTGGGTAGTGAGTGTGTCATTGTGTTATATAAGCAACCAAGGCCCTCGTCGCCTGACCAATATAAGATTTTGACACCAACATGTGTAATTTGCACAAATTTGTTCTAGACATCATACAAAATTTGTACACATTTATATTTCGTTTCCAGGTTCTGACATCGTTACAACCCCACACCACCATGCACCATTTTTTTCCCCGATCATCGCTCACCAAAACCCCTCAAACCCTACTCCCGTCAATCTCGTCCATCACCGAAAATCGAGCGATTAGGGTTTACGTAACTGTCCCCCCCAAGTCAAATTATGATCAATCCTAGTCACCAAAATCCAACCTTCCACTAGCAAAAAACTCATCAACCTCCCCTATTCAAAAGCCCCAACAGCCTATACCGAGTTTGCCCTCTATTCATCGTCGAAATATAAATTTGGATAGTGACACGGTATTTCAAAAGTATGTGGGTGCGAAAGTATCATTGAACCATTATTTGAGTGGAAAAAATGTCATTAACTCTTACATATATATCAAAATGCTGCAAATTATTTTAATAAATATTATAAGTATTAAATGTCACACATGCCTACCTATATGATAAGATTAAGATTAAGATATTTTTTATGAAGTGATTAATAAAAGAAAATGTTGATGTATGCAGATTTGACACATGAGAGGTTGGATTTAAAAGTTATTGTCTGTTTTGAACTTTGGGGCCCACACGACTTTATCCTGAAAAGACTCCTCTGGATGGTATGACAGGATCCCAAAGTATTGTTCGCTTTGGGCACTGGGGCTCACATGGTTTTGTCCTGGAAAGATATTTTAGATAGTGAGTGTGCTTTTGTGCTATATAAGCGATCAAGACTCTCGTCTCATAATTGACGTGAAACTTTGGCACCAACAAAAATTAAACAAGATAATTAAGAATAAGAAGAGAATCCAAAATGGCAATTCATATTCTCCCACTTCAAATGAAACCCTAATTTACAAAATTTTGAGGTTAATTAATCAAATAATGCCATTTTTAGCTAAGAATTAAGATATTATTGTCGTCTTGAATAATAATCTTTGAGTATTTCAAATGAAAAGACAAAGAAGCATCAGCCACCACTTTTAAATCTTAAGCCTAACTTAAAATTATTGATGGCTTAATAGTGCTATCCTGATATGATAAATGCCTAATTAATATTACTATTTATTTATAGACATTGTAGCATCGTCAAGTCTATCAAGTTGCTAGCCCCCTCTGATACCAATTGCTTTGGGTCTTGTTGATGTATGTTGGATGTAGACACATGGTAAGTGGGTTCACACGTAGCCCACATGATGTTATCCTAAAAAGACGCTTCTAGGTAGTGAGGCTATTGTGACTTGTGACTGTTGTCCTTGTTCGTGAAAGTCAAGGCTTTTTTACAATTTCTTAATTAACCCGGATACATGATAAGTAGGTTCTCATAGGTATTGTCCACTTTAGACCCTCGGACCCACACAATTTTGTTCTAAAAACGCGCCCTTGGGTAGTGAGGTAGCAACCAAGACCTTCGTCTCCTAACCAATGTGAGATTTTGACATCAACAGGTCTAATTTGTACAAATTTGTTCTAGACATTGTATAAATATCTTTCATCCTACGCCCTTCAAATAACTTATAAACCGATCAACATTCTCATCGGCTAATAATGTATGGGCATGACATATATATCCACAAGTTTATGCCAAATTTTAGGTTTGAAAAACCATCAATAGATTAGACAATTATGTAAATTGATTTGAGAAATTAAATTTTCCAGATAATATCAAATCAATTGTTGGGATAAGTTTGATAATAATTTATCACTTTATGAGATTCTTATTCAATTATTGTAGTCACATTGAAGAAGAAACAACTTGTGCTTGATGGGACACTGGGATAGACATAGACAAAGACATATAATATTTATGGGATTGAAAGAGAATTTTTTTCCCATTTTAATAAATATTTTGTCCTCTTGTAAATTGAAAGGAAAAATTATGAAAATAAATCCAATAATTCAAACAAAGACCTATATGGGGTAAACGTTACCCCTGCTCCCTTAATTATTTTTAGTTTTGAAGTCCATCTGGGTTGGACTTGAAATCAATTAAGCCCATCAATTTTGAGAAATAGTCAAATATTCTTTATATGCCCATTTTGTAATAAAAGGACAACAAAATTGCGAGGGCAAAATGGGCATTCTATAAGAGATATATATATATATATTTTTTTTTTTTAATAACTAGGGTATTCGGCCACAATTGTCAGCTGAGCCCACCTAATCTTCAGGTCACGAAACATCCTACAAGACCGATAGACCAAGTTAATTACATAAATATGGTAAATATCTCTCCCGCGATTTGAATACAAGACTCTTGGATATGAAGATTTGCACAAATTTGGGCACAAATTTGATTTCATCAGCGCCACAAGCTTGAACCATGACCAAGCGCCATGGCAGGAGCCATGCACCAGAACAAAGTGCTTAGTTGGAAAAGCCAAACAGGAGGTTATCATGGCCTAACTCCATACTCATATGATTTTATATAGAAAATCCATATAAAATAGCATAAGAAAATTGGGCCCAAAAGTTCTTTTATTAAACATATATATATATGCTTTACACCCATATATATTTTACACAAAATTATAATATGTACAAAGTCGTCAAAAACATGGGTACAGTGTACCGCCTCCCCTCGCGTGTCGACGTCCATCCGACCGCGTCCTCACCTGGATCCTGCAAACATAGGAAATAACGGGTGAGCAGAAAACAATGCTCAGTAAGTAAATCATCTATCCGTCTAATCCCGTAACTCCACTCTAAATCTTTCCTTACAACTTCTCATTCATTTCTCTTTGGTACTTCTCTCTCTCTCTTTCTCTTTCTTAGAACTCTTTTCTATTAACTCTCTTTAGTAACCCGGCCCCATCTTACCAGGGCACTGCGGGATGCTCTCCCGCTCTACGTGACCTCTACTCGTTCTAGCCGACGGACTCAGTTTATGCATGATTCGGAACCCTTGGCCATGTAGTGTATAATCTCTCTCTCGGGTACTTGGGTATAGCCCTCATCCCTGCACTCTCACGAGCTACACCACTTCTCTTCTCATACTCATGCCGCTCTCTCAATGCGGCGTACATCGGGAATACTCTACCCATTACTCACGGGTCTCTATCGCACACCTACTCTATTCTCTTTCTCTTAGCTCTTAAATAGCTATACTCAAATTCTCTACTATGTCTCAAGCTATTCTTGTGCATAAAAAAATAAGCGTATAGATAGCTCATGCTCACAATGCCTTATGAAATGCCAAATACAAGATTGCATCAAACAATCATTTTGCACAGGTTACACTAAAAAGGGCATAACTTGAGTTACACACATCGGATTGCTACGGTTTGGTCTCGTTCTAAAGCTTAGAGATAGGGCTATAATTTTTATTGTTTGGTCTCAGTTCTAGTTCAATCCGTAAATGCCCAAAAATCACTTAGAAAGTCATAGCTGTGACAGAGCAGATTCCACTTAGGCATTTCATCAAACAACTCTTGTGCATACCAAAGCTCTAATTATCTATAACTCTACTCTTCTCTTTAACCATCCCAAATGGGAGGAAAACTCCCTTATACAGTCTAAATTCATGTCAAGGAAAACACTCCATAGGGTTTGCTCAAAACTCCTTCCAACTTCAATCAAACTCAACTCATCACATGCATCACAACACTTCTCATAACTCAATTATATTCAATATCAACATAGATAAATACTCATAACATCTCAATCTCTCAACCACATAATACATACATATACAATCTCTACTCAAATGACTCTAAATTTCAATTTAATTTGGATTTACTTACCTTTAATGGAGAGGTTCTACTAATACTCTCCTTAGTACCTTGTCCCTTCTCTACACCTTTAAACCATAAAACCATGAGGCTTCAAGATACAAGACAAGCAAATCTATATCTAAAGCAAGAATCCTTACCTTAAGATGCTTTAGATGAAATCTCTACCAAAATTTCCCAAAAGCTCTCTAAACTCCTTAGAAATCTTGAAAGATTGGATGGAGAAATTGAGAGAAATTAGAGAATGGAAGAGGCGGTGGAAATGGATTAATTAATGGGTTTCTCTACACTTAACCCTTTTAGCTCATATTATAATCATCATTTCCCATTTTGCCCTTGCCCTTCCTTAGAAATTCCATCTATATCCTTTGATTCTTTACCAATACACCCCCATCCAAACACAATGTCTACTAAATTTCCTTACATTTTACTCCCCACTTTTCCTGCTAATTAGGGGTAAAGTCATTGTGCCCCAAAGGAAGAATTCTCTAGAAAACTCAAGAAACTTTTTTTTAGGCTCTTCACCGCAGCGAAGAACAATATGTCGCCCCGCGAAACACAGCAGAGCCTACCCGTGGGTGCAGCTCCTATCTTCGCGGCGAAGCTCGAATTTCCAAACTTCACCAAATTTCAACCAAACCAAGGCAAACACTTAACCATACAACATACCATTTAATTAAAGGCTAACCACTAACCACAACAACATACAAACTCAATGAAGCTGAAACAGTGAATCCTTTAAGTAATATAGCAAATCTTAAGTGCGTACCTCAAGTGGGGTGTTACAGTGCTTTTCTCTCTTGTTCTCCTCACTTTACCTTTCAATACCATACTCCTTAAAGCCAAGAATAACTCTAGCAAAGTTAATTCTTGGTCTCTAACGTACTGTTCGTGTGGACAACGTGAGTTCGATTTCACTCACGTTCAGAGATACTGACGAAGCCTCCACACACTAGTGTAATCTAATCATTGCATGGATCTTTGTTATTTCAATTTAAGCATGTATATATTATATATATATATAATATATTAGACCCTGATCTTGGCTAAATCAGAGTAATCGATGAGCAATAATTTTTTTTTTTTCGCTGCCTCTGCTCATTGATTAACACAACAACTCGCAATGGGTCTTACTTGCCCGATTGTGAACTAACAATTGCGAGCTACCACGTCGGGGTTGTGAAGAGAAAGTTTGAAATTGGGTTGTGAGCCATCTTTATGTGCAAGAAATTACGTTCAAAGAACTACCATTTCTTTCTAGACTAGATTTTCCTTGATATTAGTTTTACATAGAAAAAGAAATCCAAGATTGCAATTGAAAGTAAATAAATAAAACAAAGTAAATGTCAACCACCAAACACATCAATACATCATTAACATGCCATGAATTCTTAAGAACTCATGGATCTTAAGTAATTAATTTGCACTTAAGCCCTAGAATTTTCGAAATTAAGTTGACAGACATGTTGAGTTAACCATTGGGTTTGTGGCCAGATCGCAAGACTTTAGCTATCTGGGTAGGTTATCGAGAGTATTGTATTCAAGCCCTACAGTGACCACCGACCATATTTGCAATGTTTTAAAACCAACCTGGGTGAAATTCGACATAGTTCAAGGTCCCTGGTTGATCGTTTACATGTTTGACCAACTGGTCAAACCGAGTGACAAAACTTTTAAAATTTAGCAAATACACCCCTAAAAATCAAGTTAAGTTCTTATAGGTTTGAAATTTAGTAAACACATCCCAAATACATATCCCCCTACGACTGGTTAGCAGTGGCGACACTCAATGCAATCCCAATCGTCCCCTGAGCCCATTCCTTAGAAAATCTACCCAAGATCTAGCCGAAATCGAATCCCACTAACGACGACATCAGTATTCCAAGCCAAATCTCACTGACGCCAATGTCACAACCCTCCCCATACCCCGAAGATACTCCCCTCTTCCTCCTGACCAAAACCCACCTCACCCCACCCTCGTTAGCCTCGCCAATCGCCAGCAAAAGTCCGCTGTTGCCACTGCCAATTTTTTTCAATTTTCAATTGATTCACTCACCAGAAACAACTTTATCGTCATCATTTCACTGACCGACACTTTCTCTTCAAAAGCCCCAACATCTCGATCTTCAATTGTTTTGGTCATCAAATTCTAAGGTTTTTGGTGAATAGGAAAAATGTTAACCCAGCCTGGTGAAGCTCCCAGGTCCTAATTAACTGGTTGAGTCGGTTTGGGTTTTAAACAATGCATATTTTGGACTTACTTGATTTCTTGGGTTTATAGTGTTCAATGGGTCCCCAGGATAAGTCCTAAAAAAATAAAAAACATGTTGAAGTTTAACCCTAATTTAGCTAGTGTTTACCCAATCAATCCTTAAAATGTTAGTTTTCATCTTCAAACACAACAAATTTTAGCAAGAACAAGCTAAGAGTTCTTCTCCAATTCTTTTTTAGGTTATTCCACAAATTATAATATTAACCTATTGAATGTGCAAAAAACATCTTAGGCTATGCTTGAAAGTATAATCTGAATTTTGTAATTAACAGGAGAAGCAACATTGTTGAAAGAAGAACGCAATAAATTAGAAACCTTCATACTTCATCGACCTCCCTCTGCTGAACCTCCTTAAAACGCTAATCTGAACGACACTTTCTTCTTTTCAATAACTGAATCCCCTCCAACTCTTTTACAATTTCTTTCATTGTAGGTCTTTCCTTGCCATTTTGGCTTAAGCATCTTTAGCAAGGTTAGCAAATACCATAATCTCATCCTGTTTCCATGTTGCTTCACTTGAGCATCAAGAATATCAAACAAACATTTCTCCTTCATACAACGAATAAATAAAGCTGCCAAACTTATATTTTCTTGTGACGTTCCTACACAAATTGGTTTTTGCCCTGTTAAAAGCTCTACAAGACTACTCCAAAGCTGTAAACATCGCTTTTATCGGTCAATCGGCTCGATTGAAATATTCTGGGTCCAAGTATCCTAAAGTCCCTAATACTATTGTGCCCAATGTGTTTTATTGATGGCTATGATCTTGATGCCCCAAGTCAGCTACTTTTGCTGTGTAATTATTATCCAAGAGTATTTGTAGACTTAATGTCGCGATGGAATATGGAAAAGGAAGCACCTGAATGCATATAAGAAAGACACTTGAAACTTGTACTCAATTCGTAAACGTGTATCCCAATTAAGCAGAAAGCTCTTCATTTTGATCATGAAGATACTGAGAAAGGGTTCCATTGGGGATGAATCATAAACCAGTAAAGGAACTTCAGTCTCTAAACAACACCCTAACAGCTTAACCACATTTCTATGGTTAATTTGAGCCAAAATAACAACCTCATTAATGAACTCTTCAATTTTCCCTTCATCAACACATTCGACTTCTTTACTGCAATAATCCTTCCATCTACTAACATTCCTTTGTAAACAGTACCTTGACCCCTGACCAATAATTCTTTTCACATAAAATGGTCTGTGGCCTTGTCTATCTCCTTGAAGTGAAGAGCTTGAATGCTCCATCAACGTGGCATCACAAGAATTTAACAATTGCTTTAATAGTAAGCCACCATTTTGTTCAAAGAAACTTGTGTTCACCTTACTGTCCTTTCTCTTCTTTATTATTTTGTGTAGCCACCTCCATGCAACAAGCAGAATTCAATTCCAACGCATGCAACAACTACAAAATTCAATTTAAAATTTGTAATGTCAATAAAGATTTTCTTAATAGTCAATGACAATTTTATTCTATTTTCTTCTGAAAATGGGTAAAAGGGCACCCATCCCATAATGAACAAAATTTAGAACACCCAAATAATGCTTAATGACACATTTTCACCCACGGACTTTTAAAATACCATTTTATTATCTAAATTTTATTCCTTTTCCGATTTCGACATTATTGCGACCCCATACCACCACAATTCTATTTCTCGATCATCACTCATTAAACCCTCAAACCCTACTCTCACCAACCCATCAATTGCCAGAAATCGAGCGATTAGGGTTTACACAGCCGCTTTACCAAGTCAAATTCTGATAAAAATCTCAATCACTAACATCTAACTTTCCACTACTAAAAGACTCATTGGTCTCCCCTTTTCAAAAGCTCCAACAGTCTAACCAACTTTGTTCTCTATTCGTGATCAAAATATAATTTAGAAAGTAAAATTGTAGTTTAAAATATATTTGTGAAAAAGTGTCATTAAACTATTATTTAGATGGGAAAAAGCAGTTAACTCATATTGACTGCCTCAAAATCATCTCCTTCAATAGAAACACCTGACGAAATATAAAAGTTGGTACGAACGACAAGTAACTAATACACTAGTAGATTATTTTCTTGTCAAAGATGTTTTTTTTTTTTTTTTTTCTCTTTTTTTATTCTTTTCGGTCTTAAATTAATGTTTGCAAAACTTTCAGTAAAGTATTGTTATTGAATAATTCATTTATATAACTGATTGAAAATTAAAATTATTTTAAGTTTTAATTAACATCTAAAATACAATAGTACTTTTTTTAAAATAAAAAAAAAAATTGATGAAAATTAAAATTTTGTAAGTTAATACATATAATGATGCATTAAACATATGATTAATATTATCATATTTTATATGGTAGTTTATAATATTTTTCAATATTAAATAGATTAAGTACTCTACAATCTTAAATGATTCTAGACAAAAATCTTGAAACTAACAGAATCTTATTCAAATGATTGCGAAATAAAAATCATTTTTTTTTCATATCAATCAAATACCAAAATTAGTTTTTATCATAAATGAATGCACCCTTAAAATATAAAGATTTAAAATCATAGATTGAGTTGACCAGAGAAATTGACCTTTACGAGCCGTTTCCTTGGAATAATTATTGTAATTCTTGTCAACACTACTAGTGTATGAGCATCGCTGGTCTCCACTTCTTGACCAGATCTTTAAACTCTGCTGAGGCGGCCGATGGAATTTGGCCTGACAAGAGTGAGAGCCAGTACTGAAGTTCTTTTGCTCCCTCTCTCTGAAAATTCCAAGTTGGTTCTCTGTATGAATGGTTTATCAGAGCTGCGATCTGCATCAAACTGGTTGTAGGAACTAGCTGATTCGTTCAATCGTATTCGGAAATGATTTTTCCGAAATGGAATCATTTCCGTGGGTGGATGTACAATTAACTTTATTGGCAGTGATAACAAGATTGAATCTCAAGCAGAAATGAAGAACCATTCTCTCTACCCTATCTTTCGTTCGCTCTGTGGTTAGTGTGAGTATATCAGTTGACTAAATTAAAAGGGCTTTAATTCTACTGCGAGCTGGTAAGGAGAAGGAAATTTCCTTCCACTTTCATAGAATAGAAATCTCTGTAGGTGAGTTTGGTTTATTATTTTGGATAAGATTTTGGGGATAGTATTGGATAATTGAATATGGGAGTATTACGCGATAAAATTTAAAAATTTATAAAAAAAAACCTCTCATAAGTTGCTAATTTAATAAATACCCAACATATATAAATATGTAAAATGAACAAAAGACTTCCACCACCTACAGTGCCAATTCCGCCACTACCGTCAGAATCTGGCCAAAAATGCATAACCACACATACAGGCCGATTTGGCCGATATGGCATCGCTATGCCTTTTCTGGCCAGATCCACCACGGATCTGGTCGAAAAAGGCCAGATCTACTGCCATATGTGGTGTCGATGGCCGGAAAAGGCCAAGAAGGCCATCTTTGCCTGGCACGCGCGCCAAAGATATGGCCGTCGTTGACCATCAACAACGACCATTTCTTTGGACATCACTAACGGCCAAATCGGTGAATTACCGCCAGTTCCAGTCGGTAATTCACCCTTGTGGCAGATTTCGGCTACCACCGTGGTGGTTGCCGGAATCTGGCAAGTATGGGTCACGGGGTGTTTTTGTTAATTTTTAAACTTTTTTTAGGGGGTATTAATGAAATTAATACCATAGGGGTCTAAAAGTAATTAAAAAAAGGGTAATATTTCTAGAATATGTGTCAAACATTATTTGGGATAGGATAGGAATATGGGCAGAATAATAAGTCAAACCCACCCTATAAGATTTAGTAATACTAAGTCTTATACAAAATTACGTAAAAAAACGTCATACCATGATGAGTAATGCTACAGTCACCGAAATAGTACACTGAATGACGTAGCAAAATCCTGACCGTTGATTATATTAAGTTATAATTAATCGACAGTCAGGATTGTGCCACGTCATTCGTGTATAAAATCGGTGCACTATTTTCGGTATCTCTATTATTTTTCATACCATGATTGGAATAGTTCCTATGTTCAATTTTTATTAACTTTATAAAAACTCAAATTAGTATTCAATGAATAAACATTTATTTAAGTTGATTTTGTAATTGAATAGAGTTAACGAATTTTTCTCTCCTAAATATGGTGTAATGATATTTTCCTACTCACAAACTTTTAAAATATCACTTACTATCCAAATTTATATATATTCTGGTAACAACAGAGAGCAGACTCGATCCAGACTGTTAGGGCTTTGAAGAAAGGAAGTCAACGAGTCTTTTGGTGGTGGAAGATTGGATTTTGATTGAATTGACTTGGGGGGGGAGGGGGGGGCCGTTGAGAAAACTGTAGTCGCTTGATTGCCGACGATTAGCAAGGTCGGTGAAGTAGGTTTGAAGGGTTTTGGTGAGTGATGATCGGAATAAAATAGTGGTGGTGTGGGGTCGCAATGATGCTGGAATCAAGAACGGAACATAAATTTGGGTATTAAAGTGGTATTTCAAAGTCGGTGGATGAAATTTTTTCATTAAACCATTATTTGGATGGAAAATGTTAGTCTTCATCTTCAAACACAACAAATTTGGGTATTAAATGGATTTTAAAAGTCTATATGTAAAAGTGTCATTAAACCATATTTGTGTAAGAAATAATGGTTTAATGAAGCACTCACAAACCTCTTTTCACTAACTTTCTCACAAACGCGAAATGTTAGCTCGCAACAAGTTCCACTGCCCAATATAGGTCTCGTTTGTCCAAATACGAGTTGTCAATTGTGAGCTGTCATGTCAGCGTTTGTGAAAAGTATTCGTCAGCCTATTTTTATTCTTCGTTTTACCATCCATTTTGAGTTTGAGGTCTCGACACTACTTTTGATCAAAAGAGCAGGGTTTTGCTTTCAAGAAGCACTACATTTACAATTCTGGACTTGTGATCAACGGTGTGATGATGGTCATTATGTGTTTCTCTTCAATTTTGCAAATCGATCTCTTAGTTTTCACTACCAGCTGAAAATCTGAACCATGATGGTGAAATCATTTCTCTTTCTTTTCCTCTGTCATTACTGTGAGTGCATGTTCAATAAAATTGAATGATCTTCCTACGGGTAATGGAGAGGTAAACAAAATCAACTTTACTTGCACCTTGTCAAAAGATGTAATCAAATGATCGAAGAGGTAAAGAAAATTTGAAAAGTCGGAACACGCCCAAAGGCGAAAAGTATAAACATGGAAGACCCTTTTTCTCAGCCAGAAGTTAACTAAATTATTAATATTATCATAATTAATTAAGGTTATTGAATAACCATTATATATATATATATATATATATATATTTTTTTTTTTTTTTTAGCATGGTTGATATTACTATTGTTGTGGATTAATACCGCTTATTGGATCACCAAAGTAAACTAGTAATCCTTTAAGACTTACAGATAATTTTTATAACTGAAAATTAGGATTACTACTGAGATAGATTACCTTGAAGATTATTGAGGAATGTTATTCTAATATGTTTGGTTAGACTGTTGATATATAATAATTTTGGTTGAGAGGAATGAAATATTATTGAAGCGGTTTTTACTTAATTATCCTTCCTTGTTAATAATATATATTGGCTGCGTTTGTTTCACATTTGGGAATACACTTTTAGTATTCCCAAAAGTTAAACAGTAAAATACCCAAAAATTTAGATTTTTGGGAATACTACTCCCAATTATTCAACTTTTTTTAAACCCTAAATTTGATAATTTAATTAAATACCCCTAAATATTTTTTTTAAATTACAAAACACCCCAATAATCCACATTTACCAGATTCTGGCCACCACCACCGGAAAATGGCCGGAATCTGGTAGAATGGCGCACTACCGGCTGAATCTGGCCGGCAGTGCGCCGATCTAGCCTTTTACGGCCAGATCACGGTGGATCTGGCCGGAAAAGGCCAGATCTAAGGCCAAAGATCTGGCCGTTGGACGGCCAGATCTAAGGCCGTAACCTCGGTCACGACGGCCAACAAACGGTCGTCGTTGACCTCAACGACGACCGTTTGTTGGCCGTCGTTGAGAGCAAATACGGCCAGATCTGGCCGTTGACGCCAGATCTGACCGTAGATCTGGCCTTTTCCGGCCAGATCCACCGTGGATCTGGTCGGAAAAGGCCATAGCGACGCATGACCGGCAAGATCCAAACCGGTCATGCGCCCATACGGCGACTCCGGCCACCTCCGGTGGTGGTCGCCGGCTTGGGGGTGTTTGAGGGTGGGTTAGGGTATTTTTTGTTAACTTTTAATGTTTTATATAGGGGGATTTTGTAAAAAAACAAACATAAGGAATTTTATTAATTTATAAATTTTACCTCGTAATACCCGCCCAATTCAACTTTTTTTTAACTTTTTTCAAAAAACTTTTCCCAAAACCCCCAAATTTTGAACCAAACACAGCCATTATTATTTAGAACATTTTTTAACTTCCTATATTTGAGAATTTAGCTAAAACACCCCAACAAGGCAACAACAAAAGTTTAAAATTTAAACAAAACACACCCGCCACCCAAGACGACTGTCACCACCAGCCACCCTAGCCGCCACCGATAGTCACCGGAACGATGCACGACTGACCAGATTTGATTGGTCGGGCACTAATCTGGCCCTTTTCGACCAGATCGAAGGCCGAAAATGGTTAGACGGCTGCGTCGAAAAGCCAAATCCATTCTGGTCGAAAATGGTATCTATTCTAGCCGTTAACGACCAAATCTGTGGCCGTTTACAGCCATGGATCTGGCCGAAAATGGCCAGAATGGATCTAATCATTTCCATCAGATCCATGACCATCTGGCCATTTCGGGCTTCAATCTTATCAGAAACGGCTCAATCGACGCACAGTCAACCAGATGCGACCAGTCGTGCGTCGTTCTGACACTGTTCAGTTGGTCTGGACCATTCTGACAACTGTTGGACGGTGGTGGCTGACGGCTAGTAGTTTCTTGAGACTAGGGTATTTTTGGTATTATTTTATGTAAATAGTGAAGGTATTTTGTCCAAAAAATCAATATATAGGTTAAGAAGTCTTTCGTACATTTGCGCAATTGTTATTTAGTTGACATATGAGGGCCTTTGTGTCCAAAATATTATTATTTAAGGGTACAATTGATATGAACAGCTGATTCCCAGTAATGGAAAAATAACAACCTCCTAGATGGTAATCGAATTACCCTATTTTTCCCTACAATGACCACTAGTAATATTGAAAGTTTACCGTAATCTTTCATTACTTGACATCTAAATGTAGTAATTGCCAATAAGATAGATACGATCTTATCCTTTAGCCCCGAAACAAACATACATTATCTGTATATGGATTTACGAACAAAGAAAGTAATACGATAGAGCAAATGACAAAAAACACAACAACGCAAACAACCATAAGTTAGAGTTTATGATTTAACAAGTTCATTAAACTATTGCAAGAGTGTTGATTGTATTCATCGATACTGTGGGCATGGTTATTCAACATAAATTCATATCAACCATGAGCATAAAATAAAACACACAAACGCATTTGCATGGTTCAACCAAAACTTGGCTCTTATTCTTAAAGCCCATGGGCCTATCATGGGTCTTATTAGGTGGCTTAAAGCCCATAGGCCCATTCTCGTAGCCACAACACCTCAGCAAAGCAAATTCCATGCTGAGTCAGCATATGCATGAGAGAAAATAAAATTATCCAAAATAATAATTTTGGCCATTAACACGTGGCAAGCGATATACCAAAATAATTATCTTACTTGATACGTCATTTTATTTAGTATAATACCAAAAATTATATATCTATGCCACGTGAGTGAGTTCACTTAAAATAAAAATATTGTTCAAAAGAAATAGCACATTAATATACCGAATTATATTTCGATGGACTAATTTTAGAATAATCATATAATATATGAAACAAATTCGTGTTGATATGATGTTTTATGTATCTTGAGATCTTTTATTCTTCTACGCAAAGCTTGTCCACATATTTGATTGAACAATCGTTCAAACTTGACAGATTTAACTTATTTAGTTCATTTTAATTAAACAGTTATGCAATTTGATTTATCAAATTATAGCTAACATATAATTAAGCATGCCCCCATCTTTCTACTCTAAATCCAGTTTTAAGGACCAATCAATCAAGATATCACATGAGGAAAAGATACAGCTACCGAAAGTACACACCGAATTCATATACCGAATGACTTTACGAAATCCTGACCATCGATTAATATTAACTTATAATAATCAACGGTCAGGATTGTGCCATGTCATTCGGTCACTACTTTCGGTACTGTAGTATTACTCATCACGTGAATACTAATAAAATGATTTGGATAGACCTCACTCCCTTGAAGCTTGGGTACGTAGAACTCACACAACTTGGCTTCGGCGTGCACGCAACTTAGATTTAACGTGCACACCAACTTAGTGGCGGACCCAAGATTTTTGCCCGGGGGGGCTGGCCCTCCACAACTCCTCCATTATTTGCCAAACAATCAGTGAAAACTTTAAAAAATCATCAAACCTTAAATAAAGAAAATAATAGAATATCAGAACCTGAAATAAAAAAATGCAATAACATAATACCTTCCTCCTTAAATAAATCTATGAGAAGCAAAATTTTGAGTAAATGTGTTAGTAAACCTTTAGCAAAACATTCTTTTAATTTTGGCTCCAAAGATTAATATAAATTTTCATGACTTTGATCAGATCTAGTCTAAGTTAAAGTCAACCAAAATTTAAATCAAGTCAACATTGCTTTGACTTTTAATATAAATTATAAAAGAAAAAATTCTGGGTATAAATATAGATAGTAACTCAATTTCTTTATATTTTGAGCAGCTAAGCGGGACGTTTGAAATATAAGAAAATGGTGGGTGAAGGTTAATGAATAATGTCCTTTAAAATATAGTTAAGGTTTTAATTTGGAAAATAGGAATATTCTTAGACAACAACACAAATAACTCACAAGATCTATGTCTTTTTCCTTCAAATTAGAATAAAAAACCTCAAAAAAAAAAAGCATGATTCAACCCTTAAATAAACTAAATTAAAATAAGTAATACGCATACCTAAAACTGATAAAACATAAAACATAGCTAATTATGGCACTTTGGGTAGTGAAAGCTTCAACAATTTTAGCCTTCAAAAGTTTTAAGAGCGAATAGCATGAGAAGAGAAAGAAATTATGAGAGAGTAAAAAATTTAGGGATAAAATCATAAAAACAAGTGAAGCCGTGGAGAAGAGAGTGGAAAAAGTTTTAAACTTTCAATATGATGTGGACTTGAAATATATCTATATTAGAGCAAGTTTTTGTGGGTCTAGATATGTATAATAGTTTTCATTTTTTAAAATCTTAAGGTATGTCTAGGTATATATATTTATAGCAATTTTTGGTGGGCCTATATTTATAATTTTTTTTTTTTAAATATTAGGATAGGCCCAAGCTACCCTCAAAGGGGTTGGATCTGCCCCTGCACCAACTTGCAAACTTGGTTTCGACGTGCACACCAACTTACCAACTTTGCATGCAGGATCAAACAAACGTGATTCTGATACCATAATAAAGTGAACTTGGTAAACCTCACTCGTTATAACTAGCTCAATGGAGGAAAGAGCTCAACCACGCATGTATACACCATAATACTTACCAATTTGCTATATGAAACAAATACACTTCTTACAACATCGTATGATACACCTTTGTTATATGACTAAATGGCTATACAAACAACGAGCTATGTATAAGGCATAGTGTAGGACAGTGAGAGCATATATTATGTATTTGTGATCATATGGTTAACTGATAAATAAAGCCACAGATGGCTCATTGTAGATGTTCTGTTCCTTTCAAAGACTAATTGGTCCCATTTCTTGCTCAAATGATTTATCCTCCCTACTTTCTATCTTTACAATGATTTCTGGCTAAGTTCCTCGATCCTCATCATATATATTGGTATGCTTCAGTCACCGAAAGTAGTGTACTAAATTTATGTACCGAATAACATGACGCAATCCTGACCGTCGATTAATATTAAATTATATTAATCAACGGTTAGGATTGCACCACGTCATTCGGTGTACTACTTTCGATGGCTGCATTATTTCCCATATATTTATATATATATGTATATGAATCTCATCATAGTAATACTACACATACATCATTTTCATCAACATTTCACATACAATATTATGTGACAAGATATTGGCTAATTTAAAGTTAAAATTAAATTTTCATCAAATCACATCTTGTCCATAAGGTTGTATGAAAAATATTGTATGAAATGATGTATATTTAGTATTATTCCTCATCATAACAGTATATATATATATATAGAGAGAGAGAGAGGAGAGTATTATTTGGAAGGGTTGGTGGCTCTTGGGAACTCCCGGGTCATATTTACTTGATTAAGCAAACTCATGATCTCGCTATCTATTCATATATAAAATAGATAGGAAGATGATTTCAAAGTTTAAAATTATAGAAAAGTGACGCGGAGATCAGACCAAGAACATCAGAATTAAAGCTTAACGTATATATCATATACGTATATGTATTGTAAAGAGAGAGGTTGAAGATCGATCGAGAAATGGTGATTCAGAGACTGGAGATGTGCATAGAACTATTGAAGCTGGCTTAGAGTTTGTGATCGTTGTTGCAAAAGCAGTTGGGGCAGTCACTTCATCACCAGAATAACTCTCCAGACTTTCAAGTTCTTTTGCTACGGCTTCTCTTCCCTACGTGGATTGCTTCCATGAAACCCTTCTTCTTCTGATCTTCTTCTTCTGCAATTCATAATGTATTCGAGACTGGTTTGTGTACACAAAGAGAAAATGACAGAGAGAGTGCTTAAGGCTGTTGATTTGTAGAATATTTCATGTTGGAATTTCATTAATCCTTTCAGTTTTGTTTTGAATCTTCACTTTAATTGTCTGTAATTGCATATTTTCAAAAGGGTTTTTCTTTTTTACAGAAGAAGAAGAAAATGTGAGATCATGAGGGCATAGAGTTTAATAAATTATTGTGAGTTGAGTCTGTCCATTGATGGTTTATCCATTAAATGAAAGAGAGATGAATAATAAAGAATGCAGAGCCAAAAACTCCATTGTCTGTCTGGTAGCAATGTCATCAATGGCCAGAACCTGCTAATTAAGGGTGTGGCATGCAAAGAAATTATTTATTAATTTATTCTTTCAATTACCAAGTTCTTGGAGATATTTCTCATAATACAGAAGGTTTAAAATAATATATTGCTTTGGTTTATCTTCATCTTAAAACTTAAAAGTGATGGAAAAGATAAAGTTTAATTGCCGTTGTTAATGATGCAATTTGGTGAAAGAAAACGACCTTAATTTATATTTAAGATTATCAAGAGTTTAATTAATTAATCAGCCATGGATAGACTTGATTTAGAATATTGTACCATATGGTCCCCATTGATCAAATTATATAGGTATATGACTTTTTCCCACCAAGCAATGGTTTATGACACTTTTTCACCCACAAACTATTAAAATACTACTTTATTATCCATATTTATATTCGTTTCCAGGTTTCGACATCATTGCTACCCACATCACTATGCACCATTCTCTTCCCAGATCATCACTTACCAAAACCCCCAAACCCTACTCCGTCAACCCGTCAATCATCAACAATGCAGCGATTAGGGTTTGTATAACTGTCTCTCCCAAGTCAAATTCTGATCAATCTCAGTCACCAAAATCCAACCTTCCACCAGCAAAAAACTCATCGATCTCCCCTTTCAAAAGCCCAACAGCCTATACCGAGCTTGCTCTATGTCGTCGTGGAATATATTTGGATGTGAAACAGTATTTAAAAGTTTGTAGGTGAAAAAGTATCATTGAACCATTATTGGTGGAAAAAATGTCGTAACTCTTACATTATATCAAAATGCTACAAATTATTTTAATAAATATTTAAGTATTAAATGTCGTACCTATATGATAAGATTAAGATTAAGATATTTTTTATTGAAATAATTACATGATTAGTTTCTAATTTGATGCATTATTTCTCAAGAAAATGACAATAATCGAATCAAACTCGCATATGCCATAATGCACATCGCAAGAAATGCTTTATATTATATTTGTTATTATTAATTTTTATAGTAATGTAATGTCCACGTTATCCATGTGGCAATGTAGACCTATCATTTTGTTTGTTTTAATATAATAGATATTAAATAGATTTAAACTTTAATTGATTATTTTTAGGAACATTATGAAGTGATTATAAAAGAAATTGTTGATGTATGCGGATTTGACACATGATAGGTGGGTTTTCAGGTTATTGTCTGTTTTGAACTTTGGGGGCCCACGACTTATCCTGAAAGATGCCTCTGGGTGATATGACAGAGACACAAGGTTGGTAGGATCCCAAGTATTGTTCGCTTGGACACTGGAGCCCACATGTTTTTGTCTTGAAAAGATGTTTTGGATATGAGTGTGCTCTTATGCTATATAATCGATCAAGACTCTCGTTACATAACTGACATGAAACTTTGGACCAACAAAATTAAACAAGGTGATTAAGAATAAGAGGAGATCCAATATGGCGATCTCATATCTCCCACTTCAAATGAAACCCTAATTTACAAAATTTTGAGTTAATTGATCAAATAATGCCATTTTTAGCTAAGAATTAAGATATTATTGTCGTCTTGAATATAATCTTTGAGTATTTCAAATGAAAAGACAGAAAGCATCAGCCACCTACTTTTAAATCTTAAGCCTAACTTAAAATTATGAGTAATACTACACATACAACAATTTATATAACATTTCTCATACAACATGATGTGACAAAAGATGATTGGGTGAAAGTTTATTTTAATTTAAAATCAGTCAATCTCTTTGCCACTTCATGTTGTATGATAATGTTTTAAAAATATTGTTGTGTAGTATATTGTAAATTATTGATGGCTTATTAGTGGCTATCCTGATATTAAATGCCTAATTATAGACTATTTATTATAGACAATCTAGCATCGTCAAGTCTATTCAAGTTGCTAGCCCCCACAATACCAATTGTTTTGGTCTTGTTGATGGAGTTGTTAGCCCTCTTTGATACCAATTGTTTTGTCTTGTTGATGGAGTGTTAGCCTTTGATACCAATTGTTTGGTTCTTGTGGATGTATGTCAGATCTAGACATATTAAGTGGTTCACAGGTACCTGTATGGTGTTACCTAAAAAGACACTTCTATCTAGTGAGGGTGTTGTGATTGTTGTCCTTGTTCGTGAAAGTTGAGGTTTTTGCACAATTTCTCAATTAACCTGTACACATGATAGGTAGGTTCCCATAGGTATTGTCCACTTTAGACCTAGACCGGCAAAATTTTGTCCTGAAAAGCGCCTTTGGGTAGTGAGAGTGTCATTGTGTTATCCCATAAGCCCATTCTTCATAGCCACAAGGCCCACAACACCTCAACAAAACAGCAGAGCAAATTTCTTGCTAGTCATGATATGCATGAGATAAAATAATTATCCCAAAATAATAATAATAAAGATTGACTCACAGACCAATCTTACAAATCTTCTCTCATAATTTTGATATGATAGGTCAAAATTGGACAGACAAGACCCATTGCGAGTTATTACGTCGGAGTTATGAGAAAAAATTTGTAAATTGCGAGCTCGCAATTGAGCAGACATGACCCATTCCAAAATGTTACATCAGAGTTGTGAGAGAAAGTTTGTAAAATTGGATTGTAAGTGTAGCATTGCCCAACTAATAATTTTGACCATTACACGTGGCAAGTGATATACCAAAATAATTATCTTAATTGATACATCTTTTTATTTAGTATTAATACAAAAAGTTATACATATCAACCTCACATAAGTGAGTTACCTTCACCTGAAATAAGAAATATTATTCGAAAAGAAATAGCACATTAATATACCTAATTATTATTTTGATCGACTAATTTCAGAATAAATGTATAGTATTATGAAACAAAGTCATATTGATATGATGTTTATATGTATCTTGAGATCTTTTATTCTTCTAAGCAAAGCTTGTCCACATATTGATTGAACAATCATTCAACTGGACAGATGAAAAATAATACAGCCATCGACGGTAGTGCACCGAATTTGTGCACCGAATGACGTGTTAAAATCATGACCGTTGATTAATTTTAACTTAATATTAATCGACGGTTAGGATTTTGCTACGTCATTCAGTGCATAAATTCGGTGCACTACCGTCGGTGGCTGTAGCATTACTCTTGACAGATTTAACTTATTTTAGCTAATTTTGATTAAACAATTATTGTAATTTGATTAAACAAATACCATTTTTGTCTTTGAGCAACAGACATAATCCCGTTTTAAAGGACCAATCAATCATAAAGATATCATGTGAATACTGGTAAAATTGGTTTGAATAGAACTTACTCTTGCTAGGCTGCTAACTCAATGGAGAAAGGAGCCCAATGGGTAATACTACACTTATAACCCAATCTCACAAACTTTTTCTCATAATTTTGATGTGACAAGTGTTAAAGTAGGTGCTCTAGAGCTAACAATTATTGTAGAATTGACTCTTTGTAATAATGTTTATTAGTCAATAAAAGGCATTTTATTCTATATCGTGTAAATCATATTGATATGTATTGATATATGTTCTTAGAATGGTAGAACCATGACGAGGGTATCAAATATTTTAAATCTTAATAGTGAGAACCCTATAATCACATATGGTGGCCATTCTAGAAATGTCTATAGCCCTAATATTATTCTGATCAAGGACACAGATAATACGATAAGGCTATCATAGTGTTGAACAACTTTGTCGAAAGGCTGTGACTAATATCACTTGTCAAGGTTGTTTGCCGACAACCTGGTGCAATACATGGGTGCTTGCTACAAGCAAGTTCACTAGACTAACCCACCAGAGGATTCCATATAGATGGTAACCCTAGTGTCTATGAAATAAATCCTCTAACGAATGGTAGTGCATATGATCCTTAGACTTGAGATCACTGGAGCGCTTTGTGCACCGATTGGCGTATTTTGACACTAGCCTAACGTAGTTCTATTTAAAGTTATCAATGCGATAGTGATTGGCTGCATCGATGAGTGCATCAAGACTATGGTGGATCGATAAATGATTCATCACTTCCAAGTACGGAAGAAGTTATCTCATGGCGCGATTCAGTGTATAGCAATGACACTAAAGTTGTGGCCACAGTGGGATTGAGTTATTACCCAATCCAATTTATTGTTCCGATCATTGATCCAGTAACTGAATACAAACGCATCGAGAATAACTGAGGTTAACACTATTTTTGTACCTCAACCTCGATAAGATAACAGATGATGAAATGATTTAATTGCATAATAACTATATCGTTGATAGGTAGTTGTTTCACTGAATCCGAATATATCGAGTGGGCATGATGTCTTGCTAGCGGTCAATCTTGGTATGTGTATAGTGAGACGATTGATTAGTGTCAATCGTGATACTACTCACTGTCGATATAATGAAGAGCCTACGAGTCACACACTTAAAAGACAGTTTAAGGATGGTAAATTTTTGAAGGGCATATTCGTCTTTTGGACGAATAGGCATATTGGTAATTTTGCTATGTAATTAAATTTACTGAGGTTGTAGTTGTGTCCAATTTTATTATTGGAATAATTTAGCAAAATTACAAATTTAATTATTGAAGTTAATATTTATATTTATATTTAACTAAATAATTAATAGGGACCTATATGTGATTCCACCTAAGTTTGAGTTGTTGCTAAAATTTGGAGGTGGAATGGAAATTTGTTTCATTATTTAAAGAAAACAAATTTAGATTTTATTCGTATAAGTCATTTGAGCCGTGGGTGAGTGTTTGTAACAGCCACTTTTTACTCAAATACTCATATGATTTATATAAGAAAATACATATAAAATAGCATAAGAAAATTGGGCCCAAAAGTTTCTTTTTATTAAACATATATATATATATGCTTTACAACCATATATATTTTTACACAAAATTATAATATGTACAAAAGTCGTCAAAAACATGGTGGACAGTGTAACCGCCTCCCCTCGCGTGTCGACGTCCATCCGACCGCGTCCTCACCTGGATCCTGCAAACATAGGAAATAACGGGGTGAGCACGAAAACAATGCTCAGTAAGTAAATCATCTATCCGTCTAATCCCGTAACTCTCACTCTAAATCTTTCCTTACAACTTCTCATTCAATTTCTCTTTGGTACTTCTCTCTCTCTCTTTCTCTTTCTTAGAACTCTTTTCTATTAACTCTCTTTAGTAAGTCACGGCCCCATCTTACCAGGGGCACTGCCGGGATTCGCTCCCGCTCTACGTGACCTCTACTCGTTCTAGCCGATCGGACTCAGTTATGCATGGATTCGGAACCCTTGGCCATGTGAGTGTATAATCTCTCTCTCGGGTACTTGGGTATAGCCCTCATCCGCATGCACTCTCACGAGCTACACCACTTCTCTTTCTCATACTCATGCCGCTCTCTCAATGCGGCGTACATGCGGGAATACTCTACCCATTACTCACGGGTTCTCTATCGCACAACCTACTCTATTCTCTTTCTCTTAGCTCTTAAATAGCTTATACTCAAATTCTCTACTATGTCTCAAGCTACTTCTTAAGTGCATAAAAAAAATAAGCGTATAGATAGCTCATGCTCACTAATGCACTTATGAAATGCCAAATACAAGATTGCATCAAAACAATCATTTTGCACAGGTTACACTAAAAAGGGCATAACTTGAGTTACACACATCGGATTGCTACGGTTTGGTCTCGTTCTAAAGCTTAGAGATAGGGCTATAATTTTTATGTTTTGGTCTCAGTCTAGTTCAATCCGTAAGATGCCCAAAAATCACTTAGAAAGTCATAGCTGTGACAGAGCAGATTCCACTTAGGCATTTCATCAAACAACTCTTGTGCATACCAAAGCTCTAATTATCTATAACTCTACTCTTCTCTTTAACCATCCCAAAATGGGAGGAAAACTCCCTTATACAGTCTAAATTCATGTCAAGGAAAAACACTCCCATAGGGTTTGCTCAAAACTCCTTCCAACTTCAATCAAACTCAACTCATCATCATGCAATCACAACACTTCTCATAACTCAATTATATTCAATATCAACATAGATAAATACTCATAACATCTCAATCTCTCAACCAGCATAATACATACATATACAATCTCTACTCAAATGAATTCTTAAATTTCAATTTAATTTGGATTTACTTACCTTTAATGGAGAGGTTCTACTAATACTTCTCCTTAGTACCTTGTCCCTTCTCTACACCTTTAAACCATAAAACCATGAGGCTTCAAGATACAAAGACAAGCAAATCTATATCTAAAGCAAGAATCCTTACCTTAGGATGCTTTAGATGAAATCTCTACCAAAAATTTCCCAAAAGCTCTCTAAACTCCTTAGAAATCTTGGAAGATTGGATGGAGAAATTGAGAGAAATTAGAGAATGGAAGAGGCGGTGGAAATGGATGAATTAATGGGTTTCTCTACACTTAACCCTTTTTAGCTCATATTATAATCATCATTTCCCATTTTGCCCTTGCCCTTCCTTAGAAATTCCATCTATATCCTTTGATTCTTTACCAATACACCCCCATCCAAACACAATGTCTACTAAATTTCCTTACATTTTACTCCCCACTTTTCCTGCTAATTAGGGGTAGAAAGGTCATTGTGCCCCAAAGGAAGAATTCTCTAGAAAACTCAAGAAACTTTTTTTTAGGCTCTTCACCGCAGCGAAGAACAATATGTCGCCCCGGCGAAACACAGCAGAGCCTACCCGTGGGTGCAGCTCCTCATCGCCGCGGAGAAGGTTCTTCTTCGCCCCGGCGAAGCTCGAATTTCCAAACTTCACCAAATTTCAACCAAACCAAGGCAAACACTTAACCAATACAACATACCATTTTAATTAAAGGCTAACCAACTAACCACAACAACATACAAACTCAATTGAAGCTGAAACAGTGAATCCTTTAAGTAATATAGCAAATCTTAAGTGCGTACCTCAAGTGGGGTGTTACAGTGCTTTTCTCTCTTGTTCTCCTCACTTTATCCTTTCAAATACCATACTCCTTAAAGCCAAGAATTAACTCTAGCAAAGTTAATTCTTGGTCTCTAACGTACTGTCTTCGTGTGGACAACGTGAGTTCGATTTCACTCACGTTCAGAGATACTGACGAAGCCTCCACACACTAGTGTAATCTAATCATTGCATGGATCTTTGTTATTTCAATTTAAGCATGTATATATATATATATATATATATATATATATAGACCCTGATCTTGGCTAAATCAGAGTAATCGATGAGCAATAATTTTTTTTTTTTCGCTGCCTCTGCTCATTGATTTACTAACAACAACTCGCAATGGGTCTTACTTGCCCGATTGTGAACTGAACAATTGCGAGCTACCACGTCGGGGTTGTGAGAGAAAGTTTGTAAAATTGGGTTGTGAGCCAATCTTTATTGTGCAAGAAATTACGTTCAAAGAACTACCATTTCTTTCTAGACTAGATTTTCCTTGATATTAGTTTTACATAGAAAAGAAAATCCAAGATTGCAATTGAAAGTAAATAAATAAAACAAAGTAAATGTCAACCACCAAAACACATCAATACATCATTATTACATGCCATGAATTCTTAAGAACTCATGGATCTTAAGTAATTAATTTAGCAGCTTAAGCCCTAGAATTTTCGAAATTAAGTTGACAGACATGTTGAAGTTAACCATTGGGTTTGTGGCCAGATCGCAAGACTTTAGCTATCTGGGTAGGTTATCGAGAGGTATTGTATTCAAGTCCCTACAGTGACCACCGACCATATTTGCAATGTTTTAAAACCCAACCTGGGGTGAAATTCGACATAGTTGCAAGGTCCCTGGTTGATCGGTTTAACATGTTTGACCAACTGGTCAAACCGAGTGACAAAACTTTTAAAATTTAGCAAATACACCCCTAAAAATCAAGTTAAGTCTTATAGGTTTGAAATTTAGTAAACACATCCCAAATACATATCGCCCTACGACTGGTTAGCAGTGGCGACACCTCAAATGCAATCCCAATCGTCCCCTGAGCCCATTCCTTAGAAAATCTACCCAAGATCTAGCCGAAATCGAATCCCACTAACGACGACATCAGTATTCCAAGCCAAATCTCACTGACGCCAATGTCAACAACCCTCCCCATCACCCCGAAGATACTCCCCTCTTCCTCCTGACCAAAACCCACCTCACCCCACCCTCGTTAGCCTCGCCAATCGCCAGCAAAAGTCCGCTGTTGCCACTGCCAATTTTTTTCAATTTTCAATTGATTCACTCACCAGAAATCAACTTTATCGTCATCATTTCACTGACCGACACTTTCTCTTCAAAAGCCCCAACATCTCGATCTTCAATTGTTTATTGGTCATCAAATTCTAAGGTTTTTGGTGAATAGGAAAAATGTTAACCCAGCCTGGTGAAGCTCCCAGGTCCTAATTAAACTGGTTGAGTCGGTTTGGGTTTTAAAACAATGCATATTTGTGACTTACTTGATTTCTTGGGTTTATAGGGTGTTCAATGGGTCCCCAGGATAAGTCCTAAAAAAAATAAAAAACATGTTGAAGTTTAACCCTAATTTAGCTAGTGTTTACCCAATCAATCCTTAAAATGTTAGTTTTCATCTTCAAACACAACAAATTTTAGCAAGAACAAGCTAAGAGTTCTTCTCCAATTCTGTTTTTAGGTTATTCACAAAATTATAATATTAACCATATTGAATGTGCAAAAAACATCTTAGGCTATGCTTGAAAGTATAATCTGAATTTTGTAATTAACAGGAAAAGCAACATTGTTGAAAGAAGAACGCAAATAAATTAGAAACCTTCATGACTTCATCGACCTCCCTTTGCTGAACCTCGTTAAAACTGCTGATCTGAATGGCACTTTCTTCTTTTTCGATAACTGAATCCCCTCCAACTCTATTACAATTTCTTTCATTGTAGGTCTTTCCTTGCCATTTTGGCTTAAGCATCTTTTAGCAAGGTTAGCAAATACCATAATCTCATCCTTCTTTCCATGTTGCTTCACTTGAGCATCAAGAATATCAAACAAACATTTCTCCTTCATACAACGAACGAAATAAGCTGCCAAACTTATATTTTCTTGTGACGTTCCTACACAAATTGGTTTTTCCCCTGTTAAAAGCTCTACAAGGACTACTCCAAAACTATAAACATCACTTTTATTGGTCAATCGGCTCGATTGAAAGTATTCTGGGTCCAAGTATCCTAAAGTCCCTAATACTATTGTGCTCCAATGTGTTTTATTGATGGCTATTGATCTTGATGCCCCAAAGTCAGCTACTTTTGCTGTGTAATTATTATCCAAGAGTATATTTGTAGACTTAATGTCGCGATGGAATATGGAAAAGGAAGCACCTGAATGCATATAAGAAAGAGCACTTGAAACTTGTACTGCAATTCGTAAACGTGTATCCCAATTAAGCAGAAACTCTTCATTTTGATCATGAAGATACTGAGAAAGGGTTCCATTGGGGATGAATTCATAAACCAGTAAAGGAACTTCAGTCTCTAAACAACACCCTAACAGCTTAACCACATTTCTATGGTTAATTTGAGCCAAAATAACAACCTCATTAATGAACTCTTCAATTTTCCCTTCATCAATCACATTCGACTTCTTTACTGCAATAATCCTTCCATCTACTAACATTCCTTTGTAAACAGTACCTTGACCTCCTTGACCAATAATTCTTTTCACATTAAAATGGTCTGTGGCCTTGTCTATCTCCATTGAAGTGAAGAGCTTGAATGCTCCATCAACGTTGGCATCACAAGAATTTAACAATTGCTTTAATAGTAAGCCACCATTTTGTTCAAAGAAACTTGTGTTCACCTTACTGTCCTTTCTCTTCTTTATTATTTTGTGTAGCCACCTCCATGCAACAAGCAGAATCACAATTCCAACGCATGCAACAACTACAAAATTCAATTTAAAAATTTGTAATGTCAATAAAGATTTTCTTAATAATCAAGGCCAATTTTATTTTATTTTTTTCTTCTGAAAATGGGTAAAAGGGCACCCATAACCATAATGAGCAAAATATAGAACAACCCACTGAAATGGAGTGATTTTAAACTATTGGAAATATGTACAAAAGTAAATGACTTTTTCCCACCCAAATAATGGCTTAATAACACTTTCTCACCCACAGACTTTCAAAATATCATTTTACTACCTAAATTTATATTTTGTTTCTGATTTTGACATCGTTGCGACCCCACATCACCACAATTCTCTTATCCGATCATTACTCACCAAAACTCCTCAAACCCTACTCTCGCCAACCCCGCCAATTGCTAGAAATCGAGCGATTAGGGTTTACACAGTTGCTCATTCCAAGTCAAATTCTCATAAAAATCTCAATCACTAAAATCCAACCTTCTACGACCAAAAGACTCATTGACCTCCCATTTTCAAAAGTTCCAACAGCCTAGATCGAGTCTATTCTCTGTTTGTTGTCGAAATATAAATTTGGATAGTAAAATAGTATTTTAAAAGTATATATGTGAGAAAATGTTATAAAGTCATTATTTGAGTAAGAAAAAGTCGTTAACTCATATTTACCGCCTCACAATCATCTCCTTCAATAGAAACAGCTAACAAAATACAAAATGTTGGTACGAACAAGAAGTAACTAATATCTACAAGGTAGAATTATTTTCTTGTCAAAGAGTTTTTTTTTTTTTATTTGTCTCAGGTTATACATCGGAGCTTAAATTAATGTTTTACAAAACTTTTAGTAAAGTATTATTATTGAATAATTCATTTATAAAATTTTAATTAAATATCTAAATTAAAATAGTAACTTTTTTTAAAATAAAAAAATTGATTGAAAATTAAAATTATTGTAAGTTAATACAATATAATGATGCATTAAACATATGATTAATATTATACATATTTTATATGGTAGTTTATAATATTTTTCAATATTAAATAGATTAAGTACTCTACAATCTTAAATGATTCTAGACAAAAATCTTGAAAATCTAACAGAATCATTATTCAAATGATTGCGAAAATAAAAATCATTTTTTTTTCATATCAATCAAATACCAAAAATTAGTTTTTTATCATAAATGAATGCAACCTTAAAATATATTAAAAAAAAAAAAGATTTAAAATAATATATTGAGTTGACGAGAGAAATTGACCTGCTGTCATGCTATGACGCGCCGTTTCCTTGGAATAATTATTGTAATTCTTGTCAACACTACTAGTGTATGAGCATCGCTGGTCTCCATCTTCTTGACCAGATGCTTTAAAACTCTGCTGAGGCGGCCGATGGAATTTGGCCTGACAAGAGTGGAAGCCAGTACTGAAGTTCTTTTGCTCCCTCTCTCTTGAAAATTCCAAGTTGGTTCTCTTGATGAATGGTTTATCAGAACTGCGATCTGCATCAAACTGGTTGTAGGAACTAGACTGATTCGATTTATTCGGAAATGATTTTTCCGAAATGGAATCATTTCCGTGGGTGGATGTACAATTAGACTTTATTGGCAGTGATAACAAGATTAGAATCTCAAGCAGAAATTGAAGAACCATTCTTCTCTACCTATCTTTCGTTCGCTCTGTGGTTAGTGTGAGTATATCAGTTGACTAAATTAAAAGAGCTTTAATTCTACTGCGAGCTGGTAAGGAGAAGGAAATTTCCTTCCACTTTCATAGAATAGAAATCTCTGTAGGTGAGTTTGGTTTATTATTTTGGATAAGATTTTGGGGATAGTATTGGATAATTGAATATGGGAGTATTACGCGATAAAATTTAAAAATTTATAAAAAAAAACTCTCATAAGTTTGCTAATTTAATAAATACCCCAATATATATAAATATGTAAAATGACAAAAAGACTTCCACCACCTACAGTGCCAGATTCCGGCCACTACCGTCAGAATCTGGCCAGAAAATTGCATAACCACACATACAGGCCGGATTTGGCCGATATGGCATCGCTATGGCCTTTTCTGGCCAGATCCACCACGGATCTGGTCGAAAAAGGCCAGATCTACTGCCATATGTGGTGTCGATGGCCGGAAAAGGCCAAAGAAGGCCATCTTTGGCCGTCAGCGACGGCCAAAGATATGGCCGTCGTTGACCATCAACAACGACCATTTCTTTGGACATCACTAACGGCCAAATCGGTGAATTACCGGCCAGTTCCAGTCGGTAATTCACCCTTGTGGCAGATTCTGGCTACCACCGATGGTGGTTGCCGGAATCTGGCAAGTATGGGTCACGGGGGTGTTTTTGTTAATTTTTAAACTTTTTTTAGGGGGTATTTAATGAAATTAATAACCATAGGGGGTCTAAAAGTAATTAAAAAAAGGGTAATATTTCTAGAATAATGTGTCAAACATTATTTGGGAATAGGATTAGGAATATGGGCAGAAATAATAAGTCAAACGCACCCTATAAGATTTAGTAATACTAAGTCTTTATACAAAATATACGTAAAAAAACATGTCATACCATGATGAGTAATGCTACAGTCACCGAAATAGTACACTGAATGACGTAGCAAAATCCTGACCGTTGATTAATATTAAGTTATAATTAATCGACAGTCAGGATTGTGCCACGTCATTCGGTGTATAAAATCGGTGCACTATTTTCGGTATCTCTATTATTTTTCATACCATGATTGGAATAGTTCCTATTAGTTCAATTTTTATTAACTTTATTAAAAACTACTAAATTATGTATTCAATGAATTAAACATTTATTTAAGTTGATTTTGTAATTGAATATAGAGTTAACGAATTTTTCTCTCCTAAATAATGGTGTAATGATATTTTCCTACTCACAAACTTTTAAAATATCACTTTACTATCCAAATTTATATATATTCTGGTAACAAACAGAGAGCAGACTCGATCCAGACTGTTAGGGCTTTTGAAGAAAGGAAGTCAACGAGTCTTTTGGTGGTGGAAGATTGGATTTTGATTGGAATTTGACTTGGGGGGGGAGGGGGGGGCCGTTGAGAAAACTGTAGTCGCTTGATTGCCGACGATTAGCAAGGTCGGTGGAAGTAGGTTTGAAGGGTTTTGGTGAGTGATGATCAAGGAATAAAATAGTGGTGGTGTGGGGTCGCAATGATGCTGGAATCAAGAACGGAACATAAATTTGGGTATTAAAGTGGTATTTCAAAAGTCGGTGGATGAAATTTTTTCATTAAACCATTATTTGGATGGAAAATGTTAGTCTTCATCTTCAAACACAACAAATTTGGGTATTAAAATGGTATTTTAAAAGTCTATATGTAAGAAAGTGTCATTAAACCATTATTTGTGTAAGAAATAATGGTTTAATGAAGCACTCACAAACTCTTTTCACTAACTTTCTCTCACAAACGCGAAATGTTAGCTCGCAACAAGTTCCACTTGCCCAATAATAGGTCTCGTTTGTCCAAATACGAGTTGATCAATTGTGAGCTGTCATGTCAGCGTTTGTGAAAAGTATTTCGTCAGCCTATTTTTATTCTTCGTTTTACCATCCATTTTGAGTTTGAAGTCTCGACTACTTTACATCGAAAGAGCAGGGTTTTGTCATTTCAAGAAGCACTACATTTAAACAACTCAGGACTTGTGATCAACGGCGTGATGATGGTCAATTTTGTGTTTCTCTTCAATTTTGCAAATCGATCTCTTAAGTTTTCACTACCAGCTGAAAATCTGAACCACTGATTGTGAAATCATTTTCTCTTTCTTTTCCTCTATCATTACTGTGAGTGTGCATGTTCAATAAAATTGAATGATCTTCCTACTGGTAATGGAGAGGTAAACAGAATCAACTTTGCTTGCACCTTCCTGGTCAAAAGATGTAATCAAAGGCGAATAGTAATATAACATGGAAGACCCTTTTTCTCAGCCAGAAGGTTAACTAAATTATTTTATATTATCATAATTAATTAAAGGTTATTGAATAACCATTATATATATATATATATATATTTTTTTTTTTTTTTTATGCATGGTTGATATTACTATTGTTGTGGATTAATACCGCTTATTGGATAACCAAATAAACTAGTATCCTTTAAGACTTACAGATAATTTTTTATAACTGAAAATATAGGATTACTACTGAATAGATTACCTTGAAGATTAATTGAGGAATGTTATTCTAATATGTTTGGTTAGACTGTTGATATAAATAATTAATATTTTGGTTGAGAGGTGAATATTATTGAAGCGGTTTTTACTTAATATCCTTCCTTGTTTAATAAATATATTTGGCTGCGTTTGTTTCACATTTGGGAATACTACTTTTAGTATTCCCAAAAAAGTTAAACAGTAAAATACCCAAAAATTTAGATTTTTGGAATACTACTCCCAAAATATTCACTTTTTTTAAACCCCTTAAATTGATAATTTAATTAAATACCCCTAAATATTTTTTTTTAAATTACAACACCCCAATAATCCACATTTACCAGATTCTGGCCACCACCACCGGAAAATGGCCGGAATCTGGTAGAATGGCGCACTACCGGCTGAATCTCGGCATGCGCCATCTAGCCTTTTACGGCCAGATCCACGGTGGATCTGGCCGGAAAAGGCCAGATCTAAGGCCAAAGATCTGGCCGTTGACGGCCAGATCTAAGGCCGTAACACTCGGTCACGACGGCCAACAAACGGTCTCGTGACCATCAACGACGACCGTTTGTTGGCCGTCGTTGAGAGCAAATACGGCCAGATCTGCCGTTGACGGCCAGATCTGACCGTAGATCTGGCCTTTTCCCGGCCAATCCACCGTGGATCTGTTCGGAAAAGGCCATAGCGACGCATGACCGGCAAGATCCAACCGGTCATGCGCCCATACGGCGACTCCGGCCACCTCCGGTGGTGGTCGCCGGCTGGGGGTGTTTGAGGGTGGGTTAGGGGTATTTTTGTTAACTTTTAATGTTTTATTATAGGGGGTATTTTGTAAAAAAACAAACATAAAGGAGATTTTATTAATTTATAAATTTTACCTCGTAATACCCGCCCAATTCAACTTTTTTTTAACTTTTTTCAAAAAACTTTTCCCAAAACCCCCAAATTTTGAACCAAACACAGCCATTATTATTTAGAACATTTTTTTAACTTCCTATATTTGAGAATTTAGCTAAAACACCCCAACAAGGCAACAACAAAAGTTTAAAATTTAACAAAACACACCCAGCCACCCAAGACGACTGTCAGCCACCAGCCACCCTAGCCGCCACCGATAGTCACCGGAACGATGCACGACTGACCAGATTTGATTGGTCGGGCACTAATCTGGCCCTTTTCGACCAGATCGAAGGCCGAAAATGGTTAGACGGCTGCGTCGAAAAGCCAAATCCATTCTGGTCGAAAATGGTAGATCTATTCTAGCCGTTAACGACCAAATCTGTGGCCGTTTACAGCCATGGATCTGGCCGAAAATGGCCAGAATGGATCTAATCATTTCCAATCAGATCCATGACCATCTGGCCATTTTCGGGCTTCAATCTTATCAGAAACGGCTCAATCGACGCACAGTCAACCAGATGCGACCAGTCGTGCGTCGTTCTGACACTGGTTCAGTTGGTCGTGGACCATTCTGACAACTGTTGACGGTGGTGGCTGACGGCTAGTAGTTGTCTTGAGACTAGGGGTATTTTTGGTATTATTTTATGTAAATAGTGAAGGTATTTTTGTCCAAAAAATCAATATATGAGGTTAAAGAAGTCATTTCGTACATTTGCGCTAATTGTTATTTAGTTGACATATGAGGGCCTTTGTGTCCAAAATATTTATTATTTAAGGGTACAATTGATATGAACAGCTGATTATCCCAGTAATGGAAAAATAACAACCTCCTAGATGGTAATCGAATTACCCCTATTTTTCCCTACAATGACCACTAGTAATATTGAAAGTTTACCGTAATCTTTCATTACTTGACATCTAAATGTAGTAATTGCCAAAAATAAGATAGATTACTAGTCTTATCCTTTATGCCCCCGAAACAAACATACATTATCTGTATATGGATTTAACGAACAAAGAAAGTAATACGATAGAGCAAATGACAAAAAACAACAACGCAAACAACCATAAGTTAGAGTTTATGATTTAACAAGTTCATTAAACTATTGCAAGAAGTGTTGATTGTATTCATCGATACTTGTGGGCATGGTTATTCAACATAAATATCATATCAACCATGAGCATAAAATAAAACACACAAACGCATTTGCATGGTTCAACCAAAACTTGGCTCTTATTCTTAAAGCCCATGGGCCTTATCATTGGGTCTTATTAGGTGGCTTAAAGCCCATAGGCCCATTCTTCGTAGCCACAACACCTCAGCAAAGCAAATTCCATGCTGAGTCAGCATATGCATGAGAGAAAATAAAATTATCCCAAAATAATAATTTTGGCCATTAACACGTGGCAAGCGATATACCAAAATAATTATCTTACTTGATACGTCATTTTATTTAGTATTAATACCAAAAATTATATATCTATGCCACGTGAGTGAGTTCACTTAAAATAAGAAATATTGTTCAAAAAGAAATAGCACATTAATATACCGAATTATTATTTCGATGGACTAATTTTAGAATAATCATATAATATTATGAAACAAATTCGTGTTGATATGATGTTTATATGTATCTTGAGATCTTTTATTCTTCTACGCAAAGCTTGTCCACATATTTGATTGAACAATCGTTCAAACTTGACAGATTTAACTAATTTTAGTTCATTTTAATTAAACAGTTAATGCAATTTGATTTATCAAATTATAGCTAACATATAATTAAGCATGCCCCCATCTTTCTACTCTATAATCCAGTTTTAAAGGACCAATCAATCAGAAGATATCACATGAGGAAAATGATACAGCTACCGAAAGTAGCACACCGAATTCATATACCGAATGACTTTACGAAATCCTGACCATCGATTAATATTAACTTATAATTAATCAACGGTCAGGATTGTGCCATGTCATTCGGTCACTACTTTCGGTAACTGTAGTATTACTCATCACGTGAATACTAATAAAATGGATTTGGATAGACCTCACTCCCTTGAAGCTTGGGTACGTAGAACTCACACAACTTGGCTTCGGCGTGCACGCAACTTAGATTTAACGTGCACACCAACTTAGTGGCGGACCCAAGATTTTTGCCCGGGGGGGCTGGGCCCTCCACAACTCCTCCATTATTTGCCAAACAATCAGTGAAAACTTTAAAAAATCATCAAACCTTAAATAAAGAAAATAATAGAATATCAAGAACCTGAAATAAAAAAATGCAATAACATAATACCTTCCTCCTTAAATAAATCTATGAGAAGCAAAATTTTGAGTAAATGTGTTGAGTAAACCTTTAGCAAAACATTCTTTTAATTTTTGGCTTCCAAAGATTATAATATAAATTTTCATGACTTTGATCAGATCTAGTCTAAGTTAAAGTCAACCAAAATTTAAATCAAGTCAACATTGCTTTGACTTTTAATATAAATTAATAAAAGAAAAAATTCTGGGTATAAATATAGATAGTAACTCAAATTTCTTTAATAATTTTGAGCAGCTAAGCGGTGACGTTTGAAATATAAGAAAATGGTGGGTGAAGGTTAATGAATAATGTCCTTTAAAATATAGTTAAGGTTTTAATTTGGGAAAATAGGAATATTCTTAGACACAAAACACAAAATAAACTCACAAGATCTATGTCTTTTTCCTTCAAATTAGAATAAAAAAACCTCAAAAAAAAAAAAGCATGATTCAACCCTTAAATAAACTAAATTAAAATAAGTAATACGCATACCTAAAACTGATAAAACATAAAACATAGCTAATTATGGCACTTTGGGTAGTGAAAGCTTCAACAATTTTAGCCTTCAAAAGTTTTAAGAGCGAATAGCATGAGAAAGAGAAAGAAATTATGAGAGAGTAAAAAATTTTAGGGATAAAATCATAAAAAACAAGTGAAGCCGTGGAGAAGAAGAGTGGAAAAAGTTTTAAACTTTCAATATGATGTGGACTTGAAATATATATACATATTAATAGCAAGTTTTTTGTGGGTCTAGATATATGTATAATAGTTTTCATTTTTTAAAAATCTTAAGGTATGTCTAGGTATATATATATTAATAGCAATTTTTGGTGGGCCTATATATTAATAATTTTTTTTTTTTTAAATATTAGGATAGGCCCAAGCCTACCCTCAAAGGGGTTGGATCTGCCCCTGCACCAACTTGCAAACTTGGTTTCGACGTGCACACCAACTTACCAACTTTGCATGCAGGATCAAACAAACGTGATTCTGATACCATAATAAAGTGAACTTGGGTAAACCTCACTCGTTATAACTAGCTCAATGGAGGAAAGAGCTCAACCACGCATGTATACACCATAATAACTTACCAATTTGACTATATGAAACAAATACAACTTCTTACAAATACGTATGATACACCTTTGTTATATGACTAAATGGCTATACAAACAACGAGCTATGTATAAGGCATAGTGTAGGACAGTGAGAGCATATATTATGTATTTGTGATCATATGGTTAACTGATAAATAAAGCCACAGATGGCTCATTTGTAGATGTTCTGTTCCTTTCACAAGACTAATTGGTCCCATTTCTTGCTCAAATGATTTATCCTCCTCTACTTTCTATCTTTACAATGATTTTCTGGCTAAGTTCCTCGATCCTCATCATATATTATTTGAGTAATGCTTCAGTCACCGAAAGTAGTGTACTAAATTTATGTACCGAATAACATGACGCAATCCTGACCGTCGATTAATATTAAATTATAATTAATCAACGGTTAGGATTGCACCACGTCATTCGGTGTACTACTTTCGATGGCTGCATTATTTCCCATATTATTTATATATAATAATGTATATGAATCTCATCATTAGTAATACTACACATACATCATTTTCATACAACATTTCACATACAATATTATGTGACAAGATATGATTGGCTAATTTAAAGTTAAAATTAAATTTTCATCAAATCACATCTTGTCACATAATGTTGTATGAAAAATATTGTATGAAAATGATGTATATTTAGTATTATTCTCTCATCATAACAGTATTATATATATATATATAGAGAGAGAGAGAGAGAGTATTATTTGTGAAGGGTTGGTGGCTCTTGGGAACTCCCAAGGGTCATATTTAACTTGATTAAGCAAACTCATGATCTCGCTATCTATTCATATATAAAATAGATAGAGAGAAGATGATTTCAAAGTTTAAAATTATAGAAAAGTGACGCGGAGATCAGACCAAGAACATCAGAATTAAAGCTTAACGTATATATACATATACGTATATGTATTGTAAAGAGAGAGGTTGAAGATCGATCGAGAAATGGTGATTCAGAGACTGGAGATGTGCATAGAACTATTGAAGCTGGCTATAGAGTTTGTGATCGTTGTTGCAAAAGCAGTTGGGGCAGTCATTCATCACCAGAATAACTCTCCAGACTTTTCAAGTTCTTTTGCTACTGCTTCTCTTCCCTACGTTGGATTGCTTCCATGAAACCCTTCTTCTTCTTGATCTTCTTCTTCTGCAATTCATTAATGTATTCGAGACTGGTTTGTGTACACAAAGAGAAAATGACAGAGAGAGTGCTTTAAGGCTGTTGATTTGTAGAATATATTCAATGTTGGAATTTCATTAATCCTTTCAGTTTTGTTTATGAATCTTCACTTTAATTGTCTGTAATTGCATATTTTCAAAAGGGTTTTTACTTTTTTACAGAAGAAGAAGAAAAATGTGAGATCATGAGGTGCATAGAGTTATAATAATTATTGTGAGTTGAGTCTGTCCATTGATGGTTTATCCATTAAATGAAAGAGAGATGAATAATAAAGAATGCAGAGCCAAAAAACTCCATTGTCTGTCTGGTAGCAATGTTCATCAATGGCCAGAACCTTGCTAATTAAGGGTGTGCATGCAAAGAAATTATTTATTTAATTTATTCTTTCAATTACCAAGTTCTTGGAGATATTTCTCATAATACAGAAGGTTTAAAATAATATATTGCTTTTGGGGTTTATCTTCATCTTAAAACTTAAAAGTGATGGAAAAGATAAAGTTTAATTGCCGGTTGTTAATGATGCAATTTGGTGAAAGAAAACGACCTTAATTTATATTTTAAGATTAATCAAGAGTTTAATTAATTAATCAGCCCATGGATATAGACTTGATTTAGAAATAATTGTACCATATGGGTCCCCATTGATCAAATTATATATGGTATATGACTTTTTCCCACCCAAGCAATGGTTTAATGACACTTTTTCACCCACAAACTATTAAAATACTACTTTATTATCCATATTTATATTCCGTTTCCAGGTTTCGACATCATTGCTACCCCACATCACTATGCACCATTCTCTTCCCAGATCATCACTTACCAAAACCCCTCAAACCCTACTCCCGTCAACCCCGTCAATCATCAACAATGCAGCGATTAGGGTTTGTATAACTGTCTCTCCCAAGTCAAATTCTGATCAATCTCAGTCACCAAAATCCAACCTTCCACCAGCAAAAAACTCATCGATCTCCCCTCTTCAAAAGCCCCAACAGCCTATACCGAGCTTGCTCTATGTTCGTCGTTGGAATATAAATTTGGATAGTGAAACAGTATTTTAAAAGTTTGTAGGTGAAAAAGTATCATTGAACCATTATTTGGGTGGAAAAAATGTCGTTAACTCTTACATATATATCAAAATGCTACAAATTATTTTAATAAATATTATAAGTATTAAATGTCGTACCTATATGATAAGATTAAGATTAAGATATTTTTTATTGAAATAATTACATGATTAGTTTCTAATTTGATGCATTATTTCTTCCAAGAAAATGACAATAATCGAATCAAACTCGCATATGCCATAATGCACATTCGCAAGAAATGCTTTATATTATATTTGTTATTATTAATTAAATTTTTTATAGTAATGTAATGTCCACGTTATCCATGTGGCAATGTAGACCTATCATTTTGTTTGTTTTAATATAATTAGATCATATTTTAATAAACTATTAATTGATTATTTTTAGGAACATTATGAAGTGATTAATAAAAGAAATTGTTGATGTATGCGGATTTGACACATGATAGGTGGGTTTTCAGAGTTATTGTCTGTTTTGAACTTTGGGGGCCCCACGACTTTATCCTGAAAAGATGCCTCTGGGTGATATGACAGAGACACAAGGTTGGTAGGATCCCAGAGTATTGTTCGCTTTGGACACTGGAGCCCACATGGTTTTGTCTTGAAAAGATGTTTTGGATAATGAGTGTGCTCTTATGCTATATAATCGATCAAGACTCTCGTTACATAACTGACATGAAACTTTGGCACCAACAGAAATTAAACAAGGTGATTAAGAATAAGAGGAGAATCCAATATGGCGATCTCATATTCTCCCACTTCAAATGAAACCCTAATTTACAAAATTTTGAAGTTAATTGATCAAATAATGCCATTTTTAGCTAAGAATTAAGATATTATTGTCGTCTTGAATAATAATCTTTTGAGTATTTCAAATGAAAAGACAAAGAAGCATCAGCCACTACTTTTAAATCTTAAGCCTAACTTAAAATTATGAGTAATACTACACATACAACATATTTTATATAACATTTCTCATACAACATGATGTGACAAAAGATGATTGGGTGAAAGTTTATTTTTAATTTAAAATCAGTCAATCATCTTTTGCCACTTCATGTTGTATGATAAATGTTGTATAAAAATATTGTATGTGTAGTATTATGGTAAAATTATTGATGGCTTATTAGTGCTATCCTGATATGATAAATGCCTAATTAATATGACTATTTATTTATAGACAATCTAGCATCGTCAAGTCTATCAAGTTGCTAGCCCCCACTAATACCAATTGTTTTGGGTCTTGTTGATGGAGTTGTTAGCCCTCTTTGATACCAATTGTTTTGGGTCTTGTTGATGGAGTTGTTAGCCCTCTTTGATACCAATTGTTTTGGGTCTTGTGGATGTATGTCAGATCTAGACATATAGTAAGTGGGTTCACAGGTAGCCTGTATGGTGTTATCCTAAAAAGACACTTCTATCTAGTGAGGGTGTTGTGATTGTTGTCCTTGTTCGTGAAAGTTGAGGTTTTTGCACAATTTCTCAATTAACCTGTACACATGATAGGTAGGTTCCCATAGGTATTGTCCACTTTAGACCTTAAGACCGGCAAAATTTTGTCCTGAAAATGCGCCTTTGGGTAGTGAGAGTGTCATTGTGTTATATAAGCAACCAAGGCCCTCGTCTCCTAACCGATGTAAGATTTTGACACCAACAAGTCTAATTTGTACAAATTTGTTCTAGACATCGTACAAATTTGTACACATTTATATTTTGTTTCTAGGTTCCGACATCGTTACGACCCCACACCACCATGTACCATTCTCTTCCCAGATCATCGCTCACCAAAACCTCTCAAACCCTACTCTCGTTAGTCCCGTACATAACTGACAATCAAGCGATTAAGGTTTACGTAACTGTCCCTCCCAAGTCAAATTATGATCAATCCCAGTCACCAAAATTCAAACTTCCACTAGCAAAAAACTCATCAACCTCCCCTATTCAGAAGCCCTAATAGTCTATACCAAGTTTGCCCTCTGTTCGTCGTCGAAATATAAATTTGGATAGTGAAACGGTATTTTAAAAGTCTATGGGTGAGAAAGTATCATTAAACCATTATTTGGTGAGAAAGTATCATTTAACCATTATTTGGGTGGAAAAAATGTCGTTAACTCTTACATATATATCAAAATGCTGCAAATTATTTTAATAAATATTATAAGTATTAAATGTCATGCATGCGTACCTATATGATAAGATTAAGATTAAAATATTTTTTATGAAGTGACCAATAAAAGAAAATGTTGATGTATGCATATTTGACACATGAGAGGTGGGTTTTCAAAGTTATTGTCTGTTTTGAACTTTGGGGCCCACATGACTTTATCTTGAAAAGACACCTCTGGATGGTATGACAGGATCCCAGAGTATTGTTCGGTTGTTCGCTTTGGGCACTGGGGCTCACATGGTTTTGTCCTAGAAAGACATTTTAGATAGTGAGTGTGCTCTTGTGCTATATAAGCGATCAAGACTCTCGTCTCATAATTGACGTGAAACTTTGACACCAACAAAAATTAAACAAGGTAATTAAGAATAAGAAGAGAATCCAATATGGCAATCTCATATTCTCCCACTTCAAATGAAACCCTAATTTACAAAATTTGAGGTTAATTAATCAAATAATGCCATTTTTAGCTAAATTAAGATATTTTGTCGTCTTGAATAATAATCTTTGAGTATTTCAAATGAAAAGACAAAGAAGCAGCCACTACTTTTAAATCTTAAGCCTAACTTAAAATTATTGATGGCTTAATAGTGCTATCCTGAATAGATAAATCCTAATTAATATGACTACTTTTTATAGACATTGTATCACGTCAAGTCTATCAAGTTGCTAGCCCCCTCTGATACCAATTGCTTTGAGTCTTGTTGATGTATGTCGGATCTAGACACATGGTAATTGGGTTCACAAGTAACCCTCATGGTGTTATCCTAAAAAGACGCTTCTAGGTATGAGGTGTTGTGACTTGTGAATGTTGTCCTTGTTCGGGAAAGTTGAGCTTTTCACAATTTCTTAATTAACCCAGACACATGATAGTAGGTTCCCATAAGTATTGTTCACTTTAGACCCTAGGATCCACACAATTTTATCCTAAAAACGTGCCCTTGGTAGTGGGATGTCATTGGTTTATAAGCAAACAAAGTCTTCGTCTCCTAACTGATTTGAGATTTTGACACCAACAGGTCTTTCATCCTACACCCTTCAAATAACTTATAAACCGATCAACATTCTCACGGCTAATAATGTATGGGCATGACTATATATCCAAAAGTTTATGCCAAATTTTAGGTTTGAAAAACCCTCATATATTAGACAATTATGTAAATTGATTTGAGAAATTAAATTTTCCAGATAATATCAATCAATTGTTGAGATAAGTTTGAAATAATTTATCACTTTATGAGGTTCTTATTCAATTATTGTAGTCACATTGAAGAAGAAACAACTTGTGCTTGATGGGACACTGGGACATAGACATAGACATAAATTTTATGGTGTTGATAGGGAATTTTTTTCCCATTTTAATTGACAGGAAAAATCATGAACATAAATCCAATAATCAAGCAAGGACCTATATGGGGGTAACGTTACCCTGCTCCCTTAATTATTTTTAGTTTTGAAGTCCACTGGGTTGGACTTGAAATCAATTAAGCCCATCAATTTTGAGAATGGTCAAATATTCTGTTATGCCCATTTTGTAATAGAAGGACAACGAAATTGCAAGGGCAAAATGGGCATTCTATAAGAGATATATATATATATATTTTTTTTTTTTAATAACTAGGGTATTCGGCCACAATTGTCAGCTGAGCCCACCTAATCCTCAGTCATGGAACATCCTGCAAGACCGATGGATCAAAGTAATTACATAAATGTAGTAGATGTTTCTCCCGCGACTTGAAACAAGAACCTTTGGATACGAAGATTGGCACAAATTTGATTTCATCAGCGCCACAAGCTTGAACCATGACCAAGCGCCATGGCAGGAGCCATGCACCAAACAGAGTGCTTAGTTGGAAAAGCCAAACAGGAGGTTATCATGGCCAACCCCTGAGAAACATAAAATACAAACACACCCACAAAAATTGAAAGTATTGTATACACTCCTAAACTATCATTACCCCTGAAAAATTATCACAACCCCTCTTCAAAAAGAAAAAAAAAAACTCCCTATTATATAAAAAAATTTTAAAAATATTGTAGTTAGTTTATATATATTCACTATCTTCGAAAGGGGGGGTTCTAAAATTGTACATATTATTTATTATATATAGTTATTAGAACGACTAATGTAACAACAAGTGGATCCGTGGCGCAATGGTAGCGCGTCTGACTCCAGATCAGAAGGTTGCGTGTTCGATTCACGTCGGGTTCAAATCCCTTCTTTTTTTTCTTAAGAACTTTCATTCTTCAACAGTGCAACTTGTGAACTGAAACAAAAAAATTGAAAAATGTCTGAGCCCGGGTTCGAACCCGGGACCTCTAGTGTGTGAGACTAGCGTGATAACCAACTACACCACCCAGACGTTTTGATGATTTCGACTATATCATATTCTCCTACGTTAAAATCCCTCAAGTACTCATTTGAATCACTCAAACAACATATTGAGTAACCACCAGTTGGATAGTCCAACTGTCAACCATAACTTTTGAGTGCATTATTTAAAAAGTTTTAAGTTCGATCATCTGATTTACTAATAAAAGTGTCCACTGAAAGAATTTATCTGACCTTCAACTGAAGTACACGTAAACTGATCCAAACACTTTTGATCACCAAAATAAAAAAAACACGCATATAGAGTGACAGAACTGCTGGCAAAAGATAGTAGAAACGAAGCTTGGAGTATAGTTTACTATAAAAGCTGCAAGTACGCTATGGGAAATGAGTAAAGGTACCGAGAATTATAGTCTAAAAGCATTTACAAAATGGTTTCAACTATTTCATCTGACTGATGATAAAAGCATATTTACAATAAAAGCTATATAATGTAACACAACAAAGAACCGATGTTTAGGCGAATTGAATCTGAAAAAGGATACAACACTAATAACTTTATTACATACATTATTGTATAAAGAGTACACTACAGTACAACATATAAAGCCACCTGCAAGTGGCACCAACACATATAAAATACAGGAAACAACATCACTTTACTAAAAAGGTGAAAGGCACAAGCAAGATGAAAACATGTGCACCAGATGTGGATTCCAGGCTGACAAGTGAGATAGACATTTCTAAGCAACAGTAAAAAGTTTCTTAATTCTTCACAACCAAGTAACTGGATCCCCACAAGACAAATGAAACTTCATTCAACATATGGTCCACCATAATTCCTCCCAGCTCATAGGTCTTGTAATAATCACATAGCATACACGATCTCCCCGCTGCTATCGATGTCGAGATCGGGATCGGTTTCTAGGTCCTCCTCCATATCGTCATCGATGTCGAGGCTACCAGTCAAATAATGGTTGAGACTATTTGTTCCAGCAGCTGGAATTGTGGCTTCAGCAATGATTTGCATGATTTCATCAATGCTTTGCATGGGCTGATCAGGCTCTTCAAACTGGTTGTTCATTGTGTTTTCAACTATGAGATCGGCTGGAAGGTTCTTTAAGAACCACTCGTGGTTTCTAATCTCGGGAATACTTATCCTCTGTCCCAGTTAAAATGAGAATCAAATCAAAAGTTTGACATTTGTATCTTGGGAAATAGAAAGTGTCATTAAAACCAAAGAAAAGACAGAAATTGAGTCAAACTTATACAAACATTGCAGCTCTTTATCCTCCCAAGAATTTCATTTGATATGTCTAAGTGGGGAGATTGGGGGGAAGGGGATGGAGTACGGTGAGAGAACAAAAAAACAAGATAGGACAGACATTGTGGCAATTGATATTTTCTTTCAAAATACTGGATACCACTCAGGTATCAAGAAAGAGCTCACTAACCTTTGCAGGATCAGCCACAAAAATCCTGGAGATCAGATGGCGGCACTCAGGAGAAATATGAACATAATCTGGAATTGAGTACTGAACATTCAGAATACGCTGCAAGAAACAACCAAATACGTCACCCAAGAACATTAGTAAAGCCGTCATTCACTGATGGAAAGGCATAACAAGTTACTTCTATCGTTGCTAAAATGGAATGATTTACGTGTATTGTCTTGCGGAAGTTCTTTGGCTCCTCAGGATCCTCGAAAGGATATGCTCCCACCAACATAACATATAAGGTTACTCCACAAGACCACACATCTGCAATCTGAACAGCACATCCAATTGGTATAATATTAGTATCAAAGTGTTAATAAATGCATGTGTGCAGGGTGTTATTTATGAGATCCTTGCTCCAGTGAATTAATGATTTCAGTTATTATCTTTCAAACCCTTCAAAGTACTTCCACAGGTGCATGTTTTATAAATCATCAAATAGTTGGACGCATAATGATTCTAGAAGTCAAACATCAAAAATCCATAAAGTAATACTATTGTAGTTTTTTCTCATGAATATTACCTTGCCATCATATTCTTTCTTAAGTAATACTTCAGGGGCAATGTATGCTGGAGTACCAACAGTTGATTTTGGTTGTGAATGTAGCACTGAAGACTGGAAGAACCAGATCATGTCAAAATGATAGTATACAAAGATTCAAAGTACAACAAATAGTAAAAGAAGAGAAATATTGAAAAGATATCACCAAGCGAGAGAGCAGATCAAGAAATCAATTCTCACTAAAAGGAAACCCTATACAACCAAATGATCATTCAATTAATCACCTTGAGGTACATTAATAGACAACTTTTGGTCTTGGACCTAAACATCAAATGTTCAGTCTCATATATAAGCAACAGACCAGGCAAAGATAGCCACAATAACAAAAGAACATCTTATACCTTGGAGTACCCAAAATCACAAATCTTTAAACGAGGAGCTGGGCTTCCGTCCAATAATGTGTTCTCCAATTTCAAGTCACGATGGCATACTTGCTTCACAAAAAAATACAACAGAAGAATGCAACCATGTCAACCAGATACATCTTCTAGGTATGTGAGAAAAATAGTCAAATGTGATTCACAGGAGAAAATTATTACCATTGAGTGACAGTAGCTCACTCCTGATATAAGTTGTTGGAAGAAAAAGCGTGCCTGCAACATAACAAAGAGTATGTAGAGTATAGAACCTCAAGGTCTACCAGAGAGTAAAAGAATGAGCTGGAGAAGAACCTCATCCTCACTAAACCGTCCTGCATTGCATATGCGCTCAAATAGCTCTCCTCCAGACGCATATTCCATTACAATAGCCAGATGGGTTGGTGTTAAAATGACCTATATTTACATCATAAAATTACTGATGTGTAATGTGTTCCCCAGAGGAGGAAGAATTATAACAACGTTGTAGGAACTGAACAGACCTCTTTAAATCTGACAATATTGGGATGCCTTAGTGACCTGTGGTTGATAATTTCCCTTTGTACATTTTCATCTATCTGTCAAACACAACAGAAATCGTAAAAATAACAACATCAATTAGAGAAGTCAGAGAGCCATTTATATAAATCATATCAAATTAGTACCATTGCCTATTACAAAGGGACAAGCAAGCAATCATCCACTACAGTTCAAAACATCCCATTACAACACGAAGTCACACTTCAATAAGCTACAAGCATAAGCTTTATAAATAAGATTGACATCTTTATAACTTCTTCCAATCAAAACTGGTATTCAAACAAACGACAACTTCCCATAAAATTCAGAAGTTAATCTCAGAATGATACCAGCTAAAAAATCTCAAATCACCACACCCGATAAGCTAAACCCAACTCATTTGCTCTGTGGTCCGTACCAAAAATAATATAATAACAATAAATATCAACAACCACCCAACAAAATGGTTCAAAATCCAAATAACTCTTCAATCTCTAACCAACTAAAAATATGCATTAACAAATATAAGCCACACTCGACAATAAAAAAAAAAAAAAAAGCAACTAGACACCGATCAAAAAACCCATTGATTCTCAACCAACCATCATCAACTTAAAAAACCAACCGAACTGACTTAAACTCAAACAATCACCAACAAAAGCTGAGTAATTACTAATTACCCAGTAAACTAAAAACCCATTGACAAAGCGCTCGAAATTCAAATACTCATTAATCCTGAACTTATCTTTTAACTCAAACCCAAGTGAACTAAACTCTAACCAGCTGAACTGAGCTCGAACTCGAACAATCACCAACAAAACCAAGTAATTAGCCACTAAACTAAAAAGCCATCAACAAAAAACAAATAAAATTTAAAGAAGTAAAAAAAATCGAGACTAACCTTCTCACCTCTCTCGATATACTTAACCGCAACAAGTTCATCAGTTTGTTTATCTCTCATCAACCTGGCAACCCCAAAATTCCCGGACCCAATATCGCGGACGAGCTCGTACACATATAAATATTTATGGTGTTGATAGGAATTTTTTTCCCATTTTAATTGACAGGAAAAATCATGAAAAATCCAATAATTCAAGCAAGGACCTATATGGGGGTAACGTTACCCCTGCTCCCTTAATTATTTTTAGTTTTGAAGTCCATCTGGGTTGGACTTGAAATCAATTAAGCCCATCAATTTTGAGAAATGGTCAAATATTCTGTATATGCCCATTTTGTAATGAAGGACAACGAAATTGCAAGGGCAAAATGGGCATTCTATAAGAGATATATATATATATATTTTTTTTTTAATAACTAGGGTATTCGGCCACAATTGTCAGCTGAGCCACCTAATCCTCAGGGTCATGGAACATCCTGCAAGACCGATGGATCACAAGTAATTACATAAATGTAGTAGATTTTCTCCGCGACTTGAACACAAGAACTTTGGATACGAAGATTTGCACAAATTTGATTTCATCAGCGCCACAAGCTTGAACCATGACCAAGCGCCATGGCAGGAGCCATGCACCAGAAACAAAGTGCTTAGTTGAAAGCCAACAGGAGGTTATCATGGCCAACCCCTGAGAAACAATAAAATACAAACACACCCACAAAAATTGAAAAGTATTGATACACTCCTAAACTATCATTTATCCCTTAAAATTATCACAACCCCTCTTCAAAAAGAAAAAAAAAAACTCCCTATTATATAAAAAATTTAAAAATATTGTAGTTAGTTTATATATATTCACTATCTTCGAAAGGGGGGTTCTAAAATTGTACTATATTATTTATTAGTTATTTGAACGACTAATGTAACAACAAGTGGATCCGTGGCGCAATGGTAGCGCGTCTGACTCCAGATCAGAAGGTTGCGTGTTCGATTCACGTCGGGTTCAAATCCTTCTTTTTTTTTCTTAAGAACTTTCATTCTTCAACAGTGCAACTTGTGAACTGAAACAAAAAAATTGAAAAATGTCTGAGCCGGGTTCGAACCGGGACCTCTAGTGTGTGAGACAGCGTGATACCAACTACACACCCAGACGTTTTGATGATTTCGACTATATCATATTCTCCTACGTTAAAATCCCTCAAGTACTCATTTGAATCACTCAAACAACATATTGAGAACCACCAGTTGGATAGTCCACTGTCAACCATAACTTTGAGTGCATTATTTAAAAGTTTTAAGTTCGATCATCTGATTACTAATAAAAGTGTCCACTGAAAGAATTTATCTGACCTTCAACGAAGTACACGTAAACTGATCCAAACACTTTGATCACCAAAATAAAAAAAACACGCATATAGAGTGACAGAACTGCTGGCAAAAGATAGTAGAAACGAAGCTTGGAGTATAGTTTACTATAAAAGCTGCAAGTACGCTATGGGAAATGAGTAAAGGTACCGAGAATTATAGTCTAAAGCATTTACAAAATGGTTTCAACTTTTCATCTGACATGATGTAAAAGCATATTTACAACAAAAGCTATATAATGTTTGAATCTGAAAAGGATACAACACTAATAACTTTACATACATTATTGTATAAGAGTACACTACAGCAAACATATAAAGCCACCTGCAATGGGCACCAACACATATAAATATCAGGAAACAACATCACTTTACTAAAAAGGGTGAAAGGCACAAGCAAGTGAAAACATGTGCACCAGATGTGGATTCCAGGCTGACAAGTGAGATAGACATTTCTAAGCAACAGTAAAAAGTTTCTTAATTCTTCACAACCAAGTAACTGGATCCCCACAAGACAAATGAAACTTCATTCAACATATGGTCCACATAATCCTCCCAGCTCATAGGCTTGTAATAATCCATAGCATACACGATTCCCCGCTGCTATCGATGTCGAGATCGGGATCGGTTTCTAGGTCCTCCTCCATATCGTCATCGATGTCGAGGCTACCAGTCAAAAATGGTTGAGACATTTGTTCCAGCAGCTGGAATGTGGCTTCAGCAATGATTTGCATGATTTCTCAATGCTTGCATGGGCTGATCAGGCTCTTCAAACTGGTTGTTATTGTGTTTTCAACTAGGAATCGGCTGGAAGGTTCTTTAAGAACCACTCGTGGTTTCTATCTCGGGAATACTTATCCTCTGTCCCAGTTAAAATGGAATCAAATCAAAAGTTTGACATTTGTATCTGGGAAATAGAAAGTGTCATTAAAACCAAAGAAAAGACAGAAATTGAGTCACACTTATACAAACATTGCAGCTCTTTATCCTCCCAAGAATTTCATTTGATATGTAAGGGGGGGAATTGGGGGGAAGGGGAAGGGTATGGCTAGGAACAAAAAAACAAAGATGGACAGACATTGTGGCAATTGATATTTCTTTCAAAATATACTGGTACCACTCAGGTATCAAGAAAGAGCTCACTAACCTTTAATCTTTGAGTATTTCAAATGAAAAGACAAAGAAGCATCAGCCACTACTTTTAAATCTTAAGCCTAACTTAAAATTATTGATGGCTTAATAGTGCTATCCTGATATGATAAATGCCTAATTAATATGACTACTTTTTTATAGACATTGTAGCATCGTCAAGTCTATCAAGTTGCTAGCCCCCTCTGATACCAATTGCTTTGAGTCTTGTTGATGTATGTCGGATCTAGACACATGGTAAGTGGGTTCACAAGTAACCCTCATGGTGTTATCCTAAAAAGACGCTTCTAGGTAATGAGGGTGTTGTGACTTGTGAATGTTGTCCTTGTTCGTGAAAGTTGAGGCTTTTTCACAATTTCTTAATTAACCCAGACACATGATAGGTAGGTTCCCATAAGTATTGTTCACTTTAGACCCTAGGATCCACACAATTTTATCCTAAAAACGTGCCCTTGGGTAGTGAGGATGTCATTGTGTTATATAAGCAAACAAAGTCTTCGTCTCCTAACTGATGTGAGATTTTGACACCAACAGGTCTTTCATCCTACACCCTTCAAATAACTTATAAACCGATCAACATTCTCATCGGCTAATAATGTATGGGCATGACATATATATCCAAAAGTTTATGCCAAATTTTAGGTTTGAAAAACCCTCAATATATTAGACAATTATGTAAATTGATTTGAGAAATTAAATTTTCCAGATAATATCAAATCAATTGTTGAGATAAGTTTGACAATAATTTATCACTTTATGAGGTTCTTATTCAATTATTGTAGTCACATTGAAGAAGAAACAACTTGTGCTTGATGGGACACTGGGATAGACATAGACATAGNGGGATTGTTGGGTGGAGAAAGAGACTACAGATGGGTTATTGCCCGTGAAAGGTAAGAGCTCGTGATCATCAAATCAAACTCTCTTTCACTCTTAAAAAAAGAACAAGAAAAAAAAAAAAAAAAACCTGTACGGAGTGGGATTAGTTTATCTCTGTGATTTTGTGTGCGTTTTTATTTAATGGTGGTGAGTTTTAAGTAAAGTTAAGCAAAAGGGTGAAGAGCTGACGAAGGAAAAGAGATATTTTTTAGGAAGGTGATGAAGATGAAATTACGTGAAATGGGAGTGGGGTTTTGTGGGTTTTTGACGAATTTAGGTGAGGATCATGGATGAATGAATGGATTGATGGGGTTGTGAAATTACAGAATTAGGGTTTGCTTTGTGGATAAGGTTGCATAAATCACAATTCACGAGGATGCTTTTTTCTTCGTTTGGGATTGGTTGCAGAGAGGCTGTGATTTGGTATGGGCTAGAACAGTTCCTGTTTCTGTTCTCCTCTCATTAAAATATTTGTTATTTAGAAGATATTCTACAATGTTATAAAAATTACAAAACATCCCAAAACAAATCTTAATTAACAATTAGTAGATGATATTTAAGAAAACTGCACCAAAGTACCTATTGAAATCATAAATGAATAAAGGTAGGATGACAAGCACTTCTCACTAATTTCTCTCACAAACGCGATGTGGTAGCTTGCATTTGATCAGGCGAGACCCATTACGAGCTAACACATTGCGTTAGTGAGAAGTGTTTATCAGCGTAGTATTACTCTACGATGAAATAATAATAATAATGTTACATAAAATAATAACACATTAGAAAAGCGTTTTTGATGCAGGACCCATCGGATGAATTGTGTCGAGGGTGTTAGAATGCAATGATTTTTGGTAGGGCACTCTAAAACGTTCAAACAAACAAAACTCATGCGAGTAGTAATTTTTTATCCCTTCGTAGTCGTTTTGAGGAGTTTTTTATTCAGTGGTCGTTATCGTATCACTTTTTACCTACGTTCTTCAATCATATTTTATTGTTTCGGTATCAATTTCTCGCTTTTCTGATGTGTTATTATTTTATATAACTTTTTCTCACATCGCGTTTGTGAGAAAAAATTAGTGAGAAGTGTTTATCAGCGTAGTATTATTCTACGATGAAATAATAATAAGAACGTTACATAAAATAATAACACATCAGAAAAGCGTTTTTGATGCAGGACCCATCAAATAAATTGTGTCGAGGGTGTTAGAATGCAATGGTTTTGGGTAGGGCACTTTAAAACGACCAAACAAACAAAACTCATGTGAGTCGTCATTTTTTAGCCCTTTGGAGTTGTTTTGAGGGATTTTTTTTTTATTAAGTGGTCGTTATCGTATCACTTTTTACCTATGTTCTTCAATTATCTATTTTATTGTTTTGGTATCAGTTTCCTGCTTTTCTGATGTGTTATTATTTTATGTAACTTTTTCTCACGTCGCGTTTGTGAGAAAAAGTTAGTGAGAAATGTTTATCAGCATAGTATTAATCTATAATGAAATAATAATAAGAATGTTACATAAAATAATAACACACCAGAAAAGCATTTTTGATGCAGGACCCATCGGATGAATTGTGTCAAGGGTGTTAGAATGCAATGACTTTGGGCAGGGCACTCTAAAACGGCCAAACAAACAAAACTCATGCGAGTTGTCATTTTTTAGCCCGTTGGAGTTGTCATTTTTTAGCCCGTTGGAGTCGTTTTGAGGGATTTTTTTATTTAGTGGTCGTTATCATATCACTTTTTACCTACATTCTTCAATCATCTATTTTATTATTTCGGTATCAGTTTCCTGCTTTTCTGATGTGTTATTATTTTATGTAACTTTTTCTCACGTCGCATTTGCGAGAAAAAGTTAGTGAGAAGTGTTTATCAACGTAGTATTACTCTATGATGAAATAATAATAAGAATGTTACATAAAATAATAACACATCAGAAAAGCGTTTTTGATACAGGACCCATCGGATGAATTGTGTCGAGGGTGTTACAATGCAATGATTTTTGGTAGGGCACTCTAAAACTGTCAAACAAACAAAACTCATGCGAGTCGTAATTTTTTATCCCTTCAGAGTCGTTTTGAGGGATTTTTTATTCAGTGGTTGTTATCATATCACTTTTTACCTACGTTCTTCAATCATCTATTTTATTGTTTCGGTATTAGTTTCCTGTTTTTCTGATGTGTTATTATTTTATGTAACTTTTTCCCACGTCACGTTTTTGAGAACAAGTTAATGAGAAGTGTTTATCAGCGTAGTATTACTCTACGACGAAATAATATTAAGAATGTTACATAAAATAATAACACATTAGAAAAGCGTTTTTGATGCCGGACCCATCGGATGAATTGTGGTCAAGGGTCTTAAAATGCAATGATTTTGGGCAGGGCACTCTAAAACGGCCAAACAAACAAAACTCATACGAGTCATAATTTTTTATCCCTTCGAAGTCGTTTTGAGGTGTTTTTTTATTCAGTGGTTGTTATCATATCACTTTTTACCTTCGTTCTTCGATCATCTATTTTATTGTTTCGGTATCCATTTATGTAATTAATGAAAAATATTAAAAATACATTGAAGAGGCTTTTTATTCAATCCCTGAAATGTGAACAAAATCATTGCACAAATCGACCTAACCGTTTGAAAATTTGCAAGAATTGTCAACTCCATAGCCAATAATAGCCCACAAACTTTAAATAATCTGCAAAAAAAGACCAATTGCGGGCCAAACTCCAGACAACATCACTCTCTCAAACGTGAAACTTCAACCAAAATAGCAATTCAACTTCAAAAGGGTGGCCACCAACACATTGAAGAAATCAAACACTTTGATTAATTTTTATTTTTAATTTCTAGCTAGTTGGTATAAATAAATGTAGCTTATCCAAAGATGAAGTCATCTTTTTTTTTTTTTTTTTTTCAATAGATGATAATAAATAAATAAATAAATAAATATATATATATATATATGACAATCCTCTAAATTAGTAAAATGGGTTACTGTTTTCAGCTTCCCCAATTTATAGGTTTGATGCGTTTCGATTTCGTGTTAGGAGAAAAGGCAACAGAAAAATATACATTCGAGATTAATTACATATAAATAAAATCACACAACTTAAAAAAACATGATATTTACGTGGTTTGGCATAATTCGTTTGCATCCACTGATAAAAGAAATTCATTATAGTTTCATGAACACGATATATAAGAGTACACAATATCATAAACCCGATATATAATTAGCAAATAAAAAAGTGGAAACAATTAAAAAAATAATAATAGAAATCCATTTACCAATCAAATAGACTTCCAAATTGAGAAGTAATTTTTTTTTTTTTTTTTTTTTGGGTGACTTGGGGTGTCTGGACCGCTTACGCGCATATCGTTTAATCTTTAATAACCAGATAAACCCTCCAATGACCACCCCTATTAATAACTAATGAGAATCAAACTTAAGATCTCTTGAGTAATACACCCAAGAGTTTTTATTGCCCTGGCCGACTACCCAGGGGTGGTTGGAGAAGTAATAGTTGATATTGTTTAATATATAGTTGACAATAGTTGGGTTTTTTTTTAAAAAAAAAAGTGTTAACAGGCAAAGGAGAGTACTAGAAAAGTCTGAATGTGGGCTGAATTAATTAAAAAAAAAAAAGGTTTTATACGTTTTTGTCTTGATAGAAGAAAAGTTATGGGAATGTGAGAATTATCAAGTCTTTATTTAGAAAGTAGTTAAGAATAGTGTCATTTTCAATTTGGTGGTGGATTTTCATAATACTATTTAGATTTAGAGAGGTACCAAATTATTGGTTTGCCGGAAAGTGGTTCCTTCATAGGTAGGAAACTAAACCACTTTGCCCCTTCACATTGCCCTTCTGGCAATGCCCATTTCCAAATGGAAGTGTTTTTATGTGTTTTTCAAATTAAATAGATGTGTTTCTAATACAAGCATATTCCCAAACACAAGTTTGATCGAGAGACGACAATTCATGGGATTTTCACGTATGATAACAACGTTTTATATAACATATCATTATATTATTATTAGCAGATAACTCGTGTAATAGGAGTGTTAAAATTGTTTTCTAGGTAAATTGTTATTAAAGAAAAATGAGTATCTGTTACGATAGATTGGATGTGGTATGGATGACATTAAGGGTGAGCATGGGTCAAATGTAGAGTCGAAATCGACCCCATCAGGGTTAGGCTCCGGTTATGGAAAATTGGAATCGAAAATTCTCAGGTCTGGTTCTGGTTACGATTCCTATAATGCTGGAATCGGGAACTAGAATTGGAACTGAGGTCCTAGTACCTAGGTAGGAATCGAGACTAAATTATATTTTTCATAAATTATTGGGGGTGTATTTATAATTTTTGAGGATGTATTTGTTATTTTTCAAAAATTTGGGGTAATTGAAATTTACCCAAGTACTGGGAATCAAAATCGAAACCTATGTTATAGGAATCGAAATTGACTAGTTCTCATTCCTTAAAAAAATATAAGATACCTGAAACCGATCACCCCTAAATGACATTATGGTCGTATAGTTAGAATATATCAAAGAGTGTATGTTCGTTTGTGTTATCAAAGTTTGATTGAAGAATCATTTGTTAATAGACTATGGATTTGCATGAGGGTATTATAGTCATATCATGTAAAATTTTGAAATAACGGGGTTAGAAGAGCCATAGTGCTGTTAACAAAATTTCAAATGGACTTGCTTAGGAAGAGATTCACATGTCCACTTTCTGGCCCATTGTGAAAGATAAATATGGTCCATTTATATCAATGGCCGACCCGGCCCATTATAGTTCTGTGTGCCTTGTTGATGGCAAAAATTTATAGAATTTCCCTAATAACGCATCCGTCAACAATTTAATTTTTTTTTTTTTTTTTTAGGATCGGGAGTCTCCAAATCAACTTATACATGTCTCAACATTTCTCAGACCCTAAAACTATCAGACTGATAAGATTCCAGGTTATTTCTATCAACAACCGAGAAAGAGACTCAAACTCAAGATTCTTAAGTAATATAACACCTAAAAGTCCGTATCAAATCACTCAATTACCCAAAAGTGAACAAATGAATATCTATATATAATAGTTTATACTAGACAGCAATATATATATATAATGGTCCATTTTCAAACCTCTTAGGGGAGACAAAGAAAAAAAAAAATTCTTTGCATAAACTAATATATCTCAATTAATTAAATAATTAATAAATATAAATAAATAAGGTGTGGATGAAAGAATAATACTCCCTCCATTTCATATTAAGTGACGTTTTAAGACCTTGCATAATTTATAGGAAAACAAATTTCTCTCTCCTCATGCTGATTCTTTCACTGAAATTGCGGAAAATTTTGATTCTCCTACTATATCCATGAGTGAAACTGTTATTCAATTTAATATGTCATTTTCTTTCTTCTACTCCTTTCTTTTACTGCCGTCATTTAAAAGAAAAAAAAAAAGAGAGAGAGAGAAAGAGGAGATGAGGGACAGATAGAGCTGGGCATTTGGGACCGGACCCAAAGACCCAGCTTTAAAACTTAGTCCTAGGACCGGTCTTTGAGAGGACCGAACTTAGGAGACTTGGTCTCAAAACGAGACCAACCCTAAGAAGGAGGGTCCAGGCCTAAATTTTTTTGTATTTTTTTAATATAGTCCTCTATCAAATTATATAAAACCCCCTGTTAATTTTAAAATAAATATAACTTACGAGGCTAAAATGGAATTTTACAAAATTTATAAAAAATAATCTTCGAGGTCTAAAAAATTTATAAATTTTACCCCTAAAAATACTAAAAACCCCTTATAAAATTTCGTTTTACCCCCAAAATATAAAAAAGAAATTGAGGGAGGAAAATAAAATTATCTAAACCTCATGGGACCGATCCTGGGTCTGTGGGACCATTCCTGACCAGGGCTAGGGCCTGGTCTGGGTCCTGATTTTTCTCATGGGCCTGAGACTGGTCCTAGGCCCATGAGTGACTGATCTTATTTAGGACTAGTCTTAAATGGGCCTAGGTTTGGGCCTACAAGGGACCGATTCCTGTCCAACTCTAGGGATAGAGATAGAGAAAGAGAGAAAAAATTAGGACAGAGAAAAAGTAGAATAGAGGGGACAAGAGAATTCGTCGAGAAAGAGAGAGAGGGTTGAGTAGTCAAACCATTTTATTTCGGCAAAAAGATACTCTCGTAAAACGTCAATTAATATGAAACCAAGGAGTACCACATAAGTTCATATTTATTCAAAAATGCAAACTTAAGTATAAGAGTGAAATTGGCAAGCCCTTGAGCCCCCAAGCGAGAAGAAGTTTGACTGACACGGAACTTAAAACTAAACAAAACGAACATGCTTTCAACCAACCCATTCAACCCGACTCAAGCCCTCACTTCGCCCGTGCGCACCTCTCTTTCTCTGCTCCGCTCACTCCCTTTCTCCCTCCACTACCACCGCCACCACCTCCTTCGTCTCCCCACCGCCAAACCCCGTTACTTATCTCGCTCCTTTGCTGCCGCCTCTCCTCACAGTACTTTCGTCGAACACCTGTCGACCAGCGAAGAAACTTCAGAAGAAGACGACGCGTTGGGCTACTTCAATGAATCTAACGATATTCACAATAAATGGTCTTTGAATTTTGATGTTGGAAGTGAAATGAGGCACTTGGGTGGGTCCGTTGTGGAGGTTAAGGAGCTGGAGGAGTTGCCTGAGCAGTGGAGAAGGGCCAAGTTGGCTTGGTTGTGTAAAGAACTGCCTGCTCATAAAGCGGGGACGCTTGTTAGGATTTTGAACGCTCAGAAGAAGTGGTTGAGGCAAGACGATGCCACTTATGTGGCTGTTCATTGCATGCGGATTCGTGAGAATGAAACTGGCTTCAGGGTATAGTTTATTGCTTATTGATTGTTAATAATTATGTCAGTGCTTGTGCTTCTTACTTGCAAAGTTTTTAATTGTAAAATGTTTGAGTCAGTTGTTGAGGCTCTGTGATTTTGTATTTGCTTGTTAGGTTGGATGATATGATTTTTTTTATTCAGGTTGGAGTTTCACGTTCTGTTACTTGAGTTAATATGCATAAGTTTATGGGATTTTATTGGGGTTTAAATCTGGAATTCTATCGGGGTTTAAATTGAATGGGATTTCTGCTTGTTAACTTTGAATCACTGATGTAGTTTGCCATTGTAAATGGTTGTGTTTCTGATATCCACAATCCTCATGGGAAAAGTTCGCATGTGCAGAAGAATTTAAGCTTGAAACAATGAAGTCATATACATGCCTTGTTTCCCGCAAGTTCTCTATGACTTATGTTTGTTGGACAATTGGGCCGTTTATTATTTTCTGTTGTTATATGAGAAATCAAGTAGATGAGCACTTTTTTCTTTTTTGGTTATTTGACCCTGCATTGTGGGTTTATAACTGTATCTAGGGTTTTCTTGTTGAAAAACTGTTGGTTAAATGTTTCAGGTGTACAAATGGATGATGCAGCAACATTGGTATCAATATGATTTCGCTCTTGCTACCAAGCTGGCAGATTACATGGGTAAGGAAAGAAAGTTTTCCAAGTGTAGGGAGATATTTGATGACATAATTAATCAAGGACGTGTGCCCTGTGAATCCACATTTCATATTTTGGTTGTTGCATATCTGAGTGCACCGGTTCAAGGTTCCTTGGAGGAAGCATGCAGCATCTATAATCGTATGATTCAACTGGGAGGTTACCAACCGCGTCTTAGTTTGCATAATTCTCTCTTCAGAGCTCTTGTGAGCAAACCTGGAGGCTTGTCAAAACATTACCTTAAACAAGCTGAGTTTGTTTTTCACAATCTGAACACATCAGGACTTGAGATACAGAAGTTTATTTATGGTGGATTAATTTGGCTACATAGCTATCAAGACACCATAGATAAAGAAAGGATAGAATCACTAAGGGAAGAAATGCGGCAAGCAGGAATTGAGGAAGGCAAGGAAGTGCTATTGTCTGTCTTGAGAGTTTGCTCAAAGGAGGGGGATGTGGAGGAAGCAGAAAGAATTTGGGTCAAACTAGTTGAATGTAACATTGACATCCCCACTCAAGCTTTTGTTTATAAAATGGAAGCTTATGCGAAGGTTGGGGAGTTCATGAAATCTTTGGACATATTCAGAGAGATGAAGGAGCATCTAGGTTCTGCTAGTGTTCCAGCATATCATAAAATCATAGAGGTGTTATGCAAAGCTCAGGAAACAGAACTTGCAGAATCCCTTATGAAAGAGTTTGAACAGAGTGGTATGAAGTCACTTATGCCATCTTACATTGATCTGACAAATATGTACCTCAACTTGGGCATGCATGACAGATTAGACTTGACCTTCTCAGAGTGTCTTGAGAGATGTCGACCTAATCGAAGTATTTACAACATTTACTTGGAATCTTTGGTGGAAGTTGGTAATCTAGACAAAAGTGAGCAGATTTTTAACCAAATGCTTAAGGATGAAATGATTGGTGTTAACGCTAGATCATGCAACACCATTTTACGTGGATACCTCTCTTCTGGAGATTATAAGAAGGGAGAAAAAATATATGATCTGATGTGCCAGAAGAAGTATGATATTGAGTCCACATTGATGGAAAAAATTGACTATGTGTTGAGCTTGACCAGGAAAGTTGTTAAGAAACCTGTAAGCATAAAGTTGAATAAAGAACAACGAGAGATTTTAATTGGTTTGCTTTTAGGTGGTTTGTGCATTGAATCAGATGAAGGGAGGAAGAATCACATGATCCGGTTTGAGTTCAATGAGAATTCTGGTGTGCATTCAATTTTGAGAAGACATTTATATGACCAGTACCACGAGTGGTTACATCCTTCTTGTAAGCTGAGTGATGATGGTCGTGAGGATATACCATATAGGTTTTCCAGTATCACACACTCATACTTTGGTTTTTACGCAGACCAGTTTCGGCCAAAAGGTCAGCCCATGATTCCCAAGCTAATCCATCGGTGGCTATCCCCGCGTGTTTTGGCATACTGGTATATGTATGGGGGACACAGAACATCAGTAGGGGATATCATATTAAAGCTGAAGGGAAACAGCGAGGGTGTTGAGAAGGTTGTCAGAGCTTTGAAATCTCAATCTCTTGATTGCAGAGTAAAGAAGAAAGGGAAAGTGTTTTGGATAGGTTTCATGGGAAGCAATTCTTCATGGTTTTGGAAACTAATAGAACCTTATGTTTTGGATGACTTGAAAGAAGGTGTCCTTCTCAAAGCAGGCGATGATACCTCAGTTTATAGTGGATCTGATTCTGATGGTAGTGTTTCCGATCACAGTGATGAAGAAAATTTGTAGAGCTTGTATTCTATGTATTTTGTATTTTTTTTTGAATTTATATTAAAATTATCGAAAAAATGGCTGCTATAAGAATATATGAATTTAAAATTTTTATTCAACAGATTTTCACAATTTTTAATTTTTAATACAACTTAAGAGAAATATATTAAAAACCTATGAAAATAAATCATTTTTGCAATCTTGATAATAATTAGGTGGATTTAATAAAATGAAATTATTACAAGAGTAAACGACTTTTTCTCACCTAAGGTTTGCCTTAATAATGTTTTCCCACTCCAAGAGTTTCAAAATACCAATTTATTATACAAAGTTTATATTCTGTTTACCACCCAAAATACACTTTTGGATTTGGTGGCAAAGGAGAGCAAACTCGGCTCAAGTTGTTGGGGCTTTTGAAGAGGGAATGTTGATAAGTCTTTTGGTGGTGGTAAGTTGGATTTTGGTGGTCGGAATTGGTCAAATCTAAGTTTGGAGGGGTGACGACTACACATTCCACAAATCGTTCGATTGTCAACAATTGGCAAAGTTGATAGGAGCAAGGTTTGAAGGGTTTTAATGAGTGATGATAGAGGAAGAGAATGGTAGTGGTATGATGTCGCAACGATGTCGAAACCGGCCAATGATTGATGGAGTTGGCGGCTGCACACTCATCGGCCGATTAAAAGGTAAAATGGTCATAATATTGTTATAGACATAAATACCCCAATCCAATTAGGGATGGGCGCGGGCTAGGTCGGGGCCGGGGACCCCATTCCCGTCCCTGATATTCACTCCCATGACCATCCCCGGGCCATCCCCAACCCATAGGGATGGAATCACTCCCATCCCTATCCCGGCCCATGAAAGGGGCTTCACGGGGAAATTCCTCTTGCGGTGATTTTCCCCCCGAACATAATTAAATATATCTATATCTAATCTTAACATAAGTTATTAGGTAAATTGATTAATTATTGAATTGTATGAAGACTACTTAGTTAACCCTATTAATTAATTAATTTTTTATTATATAATATATATATATATATATATAATCTTAATATAATTTATCAGATAAATTGATTAATTATACAATTGTTTGGCCTTTTTCTTTTCTAATCAAGAAAGACGAAAAACCAAATCTTGAGTGAGATTTGAATCTATCCGATCGTTGGCATCATAGAAGTAAACCGAACTGGGCAAACTAAATCACTAGTAGGCCACAAACTCAATTAATAGATCATTCCAATTTCTTGCTGGCTACTTTCTTCCAACTAGTTGGATGTCTTAGAGAATCGAGTTTCGGATATATCGGTTCTATCCAGGATATAAAGAGATATAAACATAATTTATCAGATAAATTGATTAATTATTCAATTGTATGGAAGCTTAGGCTTAATTAGCCCTGATAATTAATTAATTTTTCACAAAATTAATATAACTAAATTAAATCTTAATATAATTTACTATGTAAATTGATAAACTAAATCGATTTAAACTCTAATTTTTTATACAATCTTGTAAAAAATATATATATATATAAAAAATTTTCAATAAAAGAAAGTGGGGCTCCATGGGGCCGGGTCAGGGATTTTGTTACGACCATCCTCAGCCCTATCTCTGATATTTCCATGGATTCCCCGCCCATTCGGGCCGGGGCAAACGCCCATCCCTGCATCCGATTCACCTGTCTTAATTACAATGGCAATACTAGGTTATTACTAACGTGACCACCACCCAGACACTGGTTAAATAATTGGCATAACTGTCATATTATTGATGAGAGAAATCTACATAGTTTCATGAACACAATTACAAGAATCACAATATCATAAACCCGGTATATAATAACAAATAAAAAAGTGGAAACAGTTAAAATAATATAATAGAAATCCATTTACCAATGAAATAGACTTCCAAATTGAGAAGTAATTTTTCTTTTTTTTTTTTTTGGTGAATTGGGTGTTTGGGCTTGCTGCGCGTATTTAGTTAATCTTTAACGACTAGGTAAACCCTCCAATGACCATCCTTATTAATAACTAATGAAAATCGAAATTAAGATCTCTGAGTAATACACTCAAGAGTTTCTATTGCCATGCCGACCACTCAAAGGTGGTGGAGAAGTAATAGTTGATATTGTTAATATATAGTTGACAATAGTTGGGCTTTTTTTTTTTTTAAAAAGTGTTAACAGGCAAAGGAGAGTACTAGAAAAGTCAGAATGTGGGCTGAATAATTAAAAAAAAAAAAAAAGTTTATATGTTTTTGTCTTGATAGAAGAAACGTTATGGAATGTGAGAATTATCCGTCTTTATTTAGAAAGTGGTTAAGAATAGTGTCATTTTCAATTGTGGTGGTGGATTTTCATAATACTATTTAGATTTAGAGAGTACAAAATTATTGGTTTGCTGGAAAGTGGTTCCTTCATAGGTAGGAAACTAAACCACTTTGCCCCTTCGCATTGCCCTTCTGGCAATGCCCATTTCCAAATGGAAGTGTTTTATGTGTTTTTCAAATAAAATAGATGTTTCTATACAAGCACTCCCAAACACAAGTTTAGTCGAGAGACAGGCAATCATGGGATTTTCACGTATGATAACGACGTTTATATAACATATCATTATATTATTATCAGCAAATAAATCGTGTAATAGGAGTAAAGATATGTACGAGTCGAGCCGAGCCAAGTATTGTGATGAACAGTAATGAGCTTGAGCCGAGTTTGGTCGAGCTTCAATATCGGTGTTTGAGCTCGAGCTCTGAGTATTAAGGTACGCTCGAGCTCGCTTAAACGAGCCGCTCGAGCTCGTGAGCCTGAAGAGTCGAGCTCAGCCCGGATCGAACTTGGCTCGATACTGTTCACAAGCGCTCCAGCTCGAGCTTGGTTCGACTGGCTTCGAGTCGAATTCAAGCTTTCGACGAGCAGAGTTCAAATAGATCGCGAGCTACTCAACTCGTGTCTCATCCTAAATAGGAGTGTTAAAAAATTTTTTCTAGGTAAATTGTTATTAAAGAAAATTGGGTATCTGTTACGATAGATTGGATGTGGTATGCATGACATTAAAGGTGAGCATGGGTAAAAGGCATAACTGGAACCGACCCCATAGGGTCCAGTTCCGGTTGAAAAATTGGAATCGAGAATTCTCCGGTCCAGTTTTGGTTACGATTCCTATAGTTTTGAAACCGAAAACCAGAACCAGAACCAAAACTGAGGTTCGGATACCCATATAGGAATCGAGACTTATTGATTTTTGTAATTATTGGGGGTGTATTATAATTTTTGAGGGTGTATTTGTTATTTTTAAAAATTTGGGGTAATTGAAATTACCAGGTACGGGAATCAGAATCGAAACCTATGTTCTAGGAATCGAAATCGATTGTTTCCCGTTCCTTAAAAAAATATAGGATACCCGGAAACCATCACCCCTAAATGACACTACGGTCATATAGTTAGAATATACAAAGAGCGTATGTTCGTTTGTGTTATCAAAGTTTGATGAAGAATCATTTGTAATAGAATATGGATTTGCGTGAGGGATTATAGTCATATCATGTAAAATTTTGAAATAACGGGGTTAGAAGAGCCATAGCGCTGTTAACAAAATTTCAAATGCACTTGCTTAGGAAGAGATTACATGTCCACTTTCTGGCCCATTGTGAAGATAAATATGTCCATTTATATCAATGCCCGACCCGGCCCATTATTATTTCTGTGATGCCTTGTTGATGCGCAAAAAATTTTAAGAATTTCCCTAAAACGCATCCCGTCAACAATTTAATTGTTTTTTTTTTTTTTTTAGTGATCGGGAGTCTCCAAATCAACTTATACAGTCTCAACTAATTTCTCAGACCCTAAAACTATCAGACTGATAAGAGTTCCAGTGGTTATTTCTATCAACAACCGAGAAGAGACCAAACTCAAGATTTCTTAAGTAATAAATTACACCTAAAAGTCCGTATCAAATCACTCAATTACCCAAAAGTGAACAAATGAATATCTATATATATATATATATATATAATAATATATATATATAATGGTCCATTTTCAAACCTCTTAGGGGAGACAAAGAAAAAAAAATATTATTTGCAAAACTAATTTATCTCAATTAATTAAATAATTAATAAATATAAAAAATAAGGTGTGGATGAAAGAATATACTACCCTCCATTTCATATTAAGTGACGTTTTAAGACCTGCATAATTTATAGGAAAACAAATTCTTCTCCTCATGCTGATTCTTTACATGAAATTACAGTGGGAAAATTTTGATTCTCCCACTATATCCAAGAGTGAAACTGTTATTCAATTTAATATGTCATTTTCTTTTCTACTCCTTTCTTTTACTGCCGTCATTTAAAAGAAAAAAAAAAAGAGAGAGAGAGAAAGAGGAGATGAGGGACAGATAGAGCTGGGCATTTGGGACCGGACCCAAAGACCCAGCTTTAAAACTTAGTCCTAGGACCGGTCTTTGAGAGGACCGAACTTAGGAGACTTGGTCTCAAAACGAGACCAACCCTAAGAAGGAGGGTCCAGGCCTAAAATTTTTGTATTTTTTTAATATAGTCCTCTATCAAATTATATAAAACCCCCTGTTAATTTTAAAATAAAATAACTTACGAGGCTAAAATGGAATTTTACAAAATTATAAAAAATAATCTTCGAGGTCTAAAAAATTATAAATTTACCCCTAAAAATACTAAAACCCCTTATAAAATTTCGTTTACCCCCAAAATATAAAAAAGAAATTGAGGGAGGAAATAAATATCTAAACCTCATGGGACCGATCCTGGGTCTGTGGGACCATTCTGACCAGGGCTAGGGCCTGGTCTGGGTCCTGATTTTTTTCATGGGCCTGAGACTGGTCCTAGGCCCATGAGTGACTGATCTTATTTAGGACTAGTCTTAAATGGGCCTAGGTTTGGGCCTACAAGGACCGATTCCTGTCCAAATCTAGGGATAGAGATAGAGAAAGAGAGAAAAAATTAGGACAGAGAAAAAGTAGAATAGAGGGGACAAGAGAATTCGTCGAGAAAGAGAGAGAGGGTTGAGTAGTCAAACCATTTTATTCGGCAAAAGATACTCTCGTAAAACGTCAATTAATATGAAACCAAGGAGTACCACAATAAGTTCATATTTATTCAAAAATGCAAACTTAAGTTAAGAGTGAAATTGGCAAGCCCTGAGCCCCCAAGCGAGAAGAAGTTTGACTGACACGGAACTTAAAACAAACAAAACGAACATGCTTTCAACCAACCATTCAACCCGACTCAAGCCCTCACTTCGCCCGTGCGCACCTCTCTTTCTCTGCTCCGCTCACTCCCTTTCTCCCTCCACTACCACCGCCAACCCTTCGTCTCCCCACCGCCAAACCCCGTTACTTATCTGCTCCTTTGCTGCCTCCTCTCCTCACAGACTTTCGTCGAACACCTGTCGACCAGCGAAGAAACTTCAGAAGAAGATGACACGTTGGCTACTCAATGAATCTAACGATAATCACAATAAAGGGTCTTTGAATTTTGATGTTGGAAGTGAAATGAGGCACTTGGGGGGTCCGTTGTGGAGGTTAAGGAGCTGGAGGAGTTGCCTGAGCAGTGGAGAAGGGCCAAGTTGGCATGGTTGTGTAAAGAACTGCCTGCTCATAAAGCGGGGACGCTTGTTAGGATTTTGAACGCTCAGAAGAAGTGGTGAGGCAAGACGATGCCACTTATGTGGCTGTTATTGCATGCGGATTCGTGAGAATGAAACTGGCTTCAGGGTATAGTTATTGCTTATTGATTGTTAATAATTATGTCAGTGCTTGTGCTTCTTACTTGCAAAGTTTTAATTGTAAAATGTTTGAGTCAGTTGTTGAGGTTCTGTGATTTTGTATTTGCTTTTAGGTTGGATGATATGATTTTTTTTATTCAGGTTGGAGTTTCACGTTCTGTTACTTGAGTTAATATGCATAAGTTTATGGGATTTTATTGGGGTTTAAATTGAATGGGATTCTGCTTGTAACTTGAATCACTGATGTAGTTGCCATTGTAAATGGTTGTGTTTTGATATCCACAATCCTCATGGGAAAAGTTCGCATGTGCAGAAGAATTTAAGCTTGAAACAATGAAGTCATATACAGCCTTGTTTCCCGCAAGTTCTCTATGACTATGTTTGTTGGACAATTGGGCCGTTTATTATTTCTGTTGTTATATGAGAAATCAAGTAGATGAGCACTTTTTTTCTTTTTGGTTATTTGACCCTGCATTGTGGGTTTAAACTGTATGCAGGGTTTTATTGTTGAAAAACTGTTGGTTAAATGTTTCAGGTGTACAAATGGAGATGCAGCAACATTGGTATCAATGATTTCGCTCTTGCTACCAAGCTGGCAGATTACAGGGTAAGGAAAGAAAGTTTTCCAAGTGTAGGGAGATATTGATGAAATAATTAATCAAGGACGTGTGCCCTGTGAATCCATTTCATATTTTGGTTGTTGCATATCTGAGTGCACCGGTTCAAGGTTCCTTGGAGGAAGCATGCAGCATTATAATCGTATGATTCAACTGGGAGGTTACAACCGTCTTAGTTTGCATAATTCTCTCTTCAGAGCTCTTGTGAGCAAACCTGGAGGCTTGTCAAAACATTACCTAAACAAGCTGAGTTTGTTTTTCACAATCTGAACACATCAGGACTTGAGATACAGAAGTTTATTTATGGTGGATTAATTTGGCTACATAGCTATCAAGGCACCAGATAAAGAAAGGATAGATCACTAAGGGAAGAAATGCGGCAAGCAGGAATTGAGGAAGGCAAGGAAGTGCTATGTCTGTCTTGAGAGTTTGCTCAAAGGAGGGGATGTGGAGGAAGCAGAAAGAATTTGGGTCAAACTAGTTGAGTGTAACATTGACATCCCCACTCAAGCTTTTGTTATAAAAGGAAGCTTATGCAAAGGTTGGGAAGTTCATGAAATCTTTGGATATATTCAGAGAGATGAAGGAGCATCTAGGTTCTGCTAGTGTTCCAGCATATCATAAAATCATAGAGGTGTTATGCAAAGCTCAGGAAACAGAACTTGCAGAATCCCTTATGGAAGAGTTTGAACAGAGTGTATGAAGTCACTTGCCATCTTACATTGATGACAAATAGTACCTCAAACTTGGGCATGCATGCAGATTAGACTGACCTTCTCAGAGTGTCTTGAGAGATGTCGACCTAATCAAGTAAGATTTACAACATTTACTTGGAATCTTGGTGGAAGTTGGAATCTAGACAAAAGTGAGCAGATTTTTAACCAAATGCTTAAGGATGAAATGATTGGTGTTAACGCTAGATCATGCAACACCATTTGTGGATACCTCTCTTCTGGAGATTATAAGAGGGAGAAAAAATTATATGACTGATTGTGGATGAATTGTGTCGAGGGTGTTAGAATGCAATGATTTGAGGCAGGGCACTCTGAAACGGCCAAAGAAACAAAACTTATGCGAGTCGTCATTTTTTAGCCCTTCGGAGTTGTTTTGAGGGGTTTTTTTATTCAGTGGTCGTTATCGTATCACTTTTTACCTACGTTCTTCAATCATCTATTTATTGTTTTGGTATCAGTTTCTCGCTTTTCTGATGTTATTATTTTATGTAACCTTTTCTCACGTCGCGTTTGTGAGAAAAAGTTAGTAAGAAGTGTTTATCAGCATAGTATTAATCTACGATGAAATAATAATAAGAATGTTACATAAAATAATAACATATCAGAAAAGCGTTTTTTATGTAGGACCCATCGGATGAATTGTGTCGAGGGTGTTAGAATGCAATGATTTTGGGCAGGGCACTCTAAAACAGCCAAAGAAACAAAACTCATGCGAGTCGTCATTTTTTAGCCCTTTGGAGTTGTTTTGAGGGGGTTTTTTATTCAGTGGTTGTTATCGTATCACTTTTTACCTACGTTCTTCAATCGTCTATTTTATTGTTTCGGTATCAGTTTCCCGCTTTTCTGATGTTATTATTTTATGTAACTTTTTCTCATGTCGCGTTTGTGAGAAAAAGTTAGTGAAAAGTGTTTATCAGCGTAGTATTAATCTAAGATGAAATAATAATAAGAATGTTACATAAAATAATAACACATCAGAAAAGCGTTTTTTATGCAGGACCCATCGGATGAATTATGTCGAGGGTGGTAGAATGCAATGATTTTGGGCAGGGCACTCTAAAACGGCCAAAGAAACAAAACTCATGCGAGTCGTCATTTTTTAGCCATTCGGAGTTGTTTTGAGGGGTTTTTTCATTCAGTGGTTGTTATCGTATCACTTTTTACCTACGTTCTTCAATCATCTATTTTATTGTTTCGGTATCAGTTTCCCGCTTTTCTGATGTTATTATTTTATGTAACTTTTTCTCACGTCGCGTTTGTGAGAAAAAGTTAGTGAAAAGTGTTTATTAGCGTAATATTAATCTACGATGAAATAATAATAAGAATGTTACATAAAATAATAACACATCAAAAAAGCGTTTTTGATGCAAGACCCATTGAATGAATAGTGTCGAGGGTGTTAGAATGTAATGATTTTGGGCAAGGCACTCTAAAACGGTCAAACAAACAAAACTCATGCGAGTCGTAATTTTTTATCTCTTTGGAGTCATTTTGAGGTGTTTTTTTATTCAGTAGTCGTTATTGTATCACTTTTTACCTACGTTCTTCGATCATCTATTTTATTGTTTTTTCCGTAATTAATGAAAAATATTAAAAATACATTGAAGAGGCTTTTAATTCAAATCCCTGATATGTGAACAAAATTATTGCACAAATCGACCTAACCCTTTGAAAATTTGCAAGAATTGTCAACTCCATAACCAATAATAGCCCATAAACCTTAAATAATCTGCAAAAAAAGACCAATTGCGGGCCAAACTCCTGACAATATCACTCTCTCAAACGTGAAACTTCAACCAAAATAGCAATTCAACTTCGAAAGGGTGGCCACCAACATATTGAAGAAATCAAACACTTTGATTAATTTTTATTTTTAATTTCTGGCTAGTTGGTATAAATAAATGTAGCTTATCCAAAGATGAAGTCATCCTTTTTTTTTTTTTTTTTTTTTAATTTGCAACAATTTATGTTTAAAAAATGTAGTTTACATGTAACCTTTTATTTTATTTTATTTTCCAATATATATATATATATATGACAATCCTCTAAATTAGTTAGCTCACATTTGATCAGACATGACTCATTACAAGTTGACATGTCGCGTTTCTGAGAAATAGTTAGTGAGAAGTGTTCATCAGTGTAGTATTAATCTATGATGAAATAATAACAAGAATGTTACATAAAATAATAACACATCAGAAAAGCGTTTTTGATGCAGGACCCATCGAATGAATTGTGTCGAGGGTGTTAGAATGCAATGATTTTGGGCAGGGCACTCTTAAACGGCCAAATAAACAAGACTCATGTGAGTCGTCATTTTTTAGCCCTTCGGAGTCGTTTTGAGGGGTTTTTTTATTCAATGGTCGTTATCGTCTCACTTTTTACCTACGTTCTTCGATCATCTATTTTATTGTTTCGGTATCAGTTTCCATAATTAATGTTTAAATAAATTTAGCTTATCCAAAGATGAAGTCTTCTTCTTCTTCTTCTTTTTTAATTTTTATTTGCAACAATTTATGTTTAAAAAATTGTAGTTTAATGTAACCTTTTATTTTCCAATAGATGATATATATATATATATATATATATATGACAATCCTCTAAAGTAGTAAAATTGGTTACTGTTCTACTTCTCCAATTTATAGGTTTGATGGGTTTCCATTTCGTGTTGGGAGAAAAGGCAATAGAAAAATATACATTCGAGATTAATTACATAGAAATAAAATCACATAAAAAAACATGATATTTACGTAATTTGGCATAACTCGTCTATATCTATTGATGAGAGAAATCTACTATAGTTTCATGAACACAATATACAAGAATACACAATATCATAAACCCGGTATATAATTAACAAATAAAAAAGTGGAAACAGTTAAAAATAATAATAATAGAAATCCATTTACCAATGAAATAGACTTCCAAATTGAGAAGTAATTTTTCTTTTTTTTTTTTTTTGGTGAATTGGGGTGTTTGGGCTTGCTTGCGCGTATTTAGTTTAATCTTTAACGACTAGGTAAACCCTCCAATGACCATCCTTATTAATAACTAATGAAAATCGAACTTAAGATCTCTTGAGTAATACACTCAAGAGTTTCTATTGCCATGGCCGACCACTCAAAGGTGGTTGGAGAAGTAATAGTTGATATTGTTTAATATATAGTTGACAATAGTTGGGCTTTTTTTTTTTTTAAAAAAGTGTTAACAGGCAAAGGAGAGTACTAGAAAAGTCAGAATGTGGGCTGAATTAATTAAAAAAAAAAAAAAAGTTTTATATGTTTTTGTCTTGATAGAAGAAACGTTATGGGAATGTGAGAATTATCCAGTCTTTATTTAGAAAGTGGTTAAGAATAGTGTCATTTTCAATTTGGTGGTGGATTTTCATAATACTATTTAGATTTAGAGAGGTACAAAATTATTGGTTTGCTGGAAAGTGGTTCCTTCATAGGTAGGAAACTAAACCACTTTGCCCCTTCGCATTGCCCTTCTGGCAATGCCCATTTCCAAATGGAAGTGTTTTATGTGTTTTTCAAATAAAATAGATGTGTTTCTAATACAAGCACTCCCAAACACAAGTTTAGTCGAGAGACAGGCAATTCATGGGATTTTCACGTATGATAACGACGTTTTATATAACATATCATTATATTATTATCAGCAAATAACTCGTGTAATAGGAGTAAAGATATGTACGAGTCGAGCCGAGCCAAGTATTGTGATGAACAGTAATGAGCTTGAGCCGAGTTTGGTCGAGCTTCAATATCGGTGTTTGAGCTCGAGCTCTTGAGTATTAAGGTACGCTCGAGCTCGCTTAAACGAGCCGCTCGAGCTCGTGAGCCTGAAGAGTCGAGCTCAGCCCGGATCGAACTTGGCTCGATACTGTTCACAAGTCGCTCCAGCTCGAGCTTGGTTCGACTGGCTTCGAGTCGAATTCAAGCTTTCGACGAGCAGAGTTCAAATAGATCGCGAGCTACTCAACTCGTGTCTCATCCCTAAATAGGAGTGTTAAAAAATTTTTTCTAGGTAAATTGTTATTAAAGAAAATTGGGTATCTGTTACGATAGATTGGATGTGGTATGCATGACATTAAAGGTGAGCATGGGTAAAAGGCATAACTGGAACCGACCCCATTAGGGTCCAGTTCCGGTTATGAAAAATTGGAATCGAGAATTCTCAGGTCCAGTTTTGGTTACGATTCCTATAGTTTTGAAACCGAAAACCAGAACCAGAACCAAAACTGAGGTTCGGATACCCATATAGGAATCGAGACTTAATTGTATTTTTTGTAAATTATTGGGGGTGTATTATAATTTTTGAGGGTGTATTTGTTATTTTTAAAAAATTTGGGGTAATTGAAATTTACCCAGGTACCGGGAATCAGAATCGAAACCTATGTTCTAGGAATCGAAATCGATTGTTTCCCGTTCCTTAAAAAAATATAGGATACCCGGAAACAATCACCCCTAAATGACACTACGGTCATATAGTTAGAATATATCAAAGAGCGTATGTTCGTTTGTGTTATCAAAGTTTGATTGAAGAATCATTTGTTAATAGACTATGGATTTGCGTGAGGGTATTATAGTCATATCATGTAAAATTTTGAAATAACGGGGTTAGAAGAGCCATAGCGCTGTTAACAAAATTTCAAATGCACTTGCTTAGGAAGAGATTCACATGTCCACTTTCTGGCCCATTGTGAAAGATAAATATGGTCCATTTATATCAATGCCCGACCCGGCCCATTATTATTTCTGTGATGCCTTGTTGATGCGCAAAAAATTTTAAGAATTTCCCTAATAACGCATCCCGTCAACAATTTAATTGTTTTTTTTTTTTTTTTAGTGATCGGGAGTCTCCAAATCAACTTATACATGTCTCAACTAATTTCTCAGACCCTAAAACTATCAGACTGATAAGAGTTCCAGTGGTTATTTCTATCAACAACCGAGAAAGAGACTCAAACTCAAGATTCTTAAGTAATAAATTACACCTAAAAGTCCGTATCAAATCACTCAATTACCCAAAAGTGAACAAATGAATATCTATATATATATAATATATATATAATAATATATATATATAATGTCCATTTTCAAACCTCTTAGGGGAGACAAAGAAAAAAAAAATATTATTTGCAAAACTAATTTATTCAATAATTAAATAATTAATAAATATAAATAAATAAGGTGTGGATGAAAGAATAATACTCCCTCCATTTCATATTAAGTGACGTTTTAAGACCTTGCATAATTTATAGGAAAACAAATTTCTCTCTCCTCATGCTGATTCTTTCACTGAAATTACAGTGGGAAAATTTTGATTCTCCCACTATATCCAAGAGTGAAACTGTTATTCAATTTAATATGTCATTTTCTTTCTTCTACTCCTTTCTTTTACTGCCGTCATTTAAAAGAAAAAAAAAAAGAGAGAGAGAGAAAGAGGAGATGAGGGACAGATAGAGCTGGGCATTTGGGACCGGACCCAAAGACCCAGCTTTAAAACTTAGTCCTAGGACCGGTCTTTGAGAGGACCGAACTTAGGAGACTTGGTCTCAAAACGAGACCAACCCTAAGAAGGAGGGTCCAGGCCTAAATTTTTTTGTATTTTTTTAATATAGTCCTCTATCAAATTATATAAAACCCCCTGTTAATTTTAAAATAAATATAACTTACGAGGCTAAAATGGAATTTTACAAAATTTATAAAAAATAATCTTCGAGGTCTAAAAAATTTATAAATTTTACCCCTAAAAATACTAAAAACCCCTTATAAAATTTCGTTTTACCCCCAAAATATAAAAAAGAAATTGAGGGAGGAAAATAAAATTATCTAAACCTCATGGGACCGATCCTGGGTCTGTGGGACCATTCCTGACCAGGGCTAGGGCCTGGTCTGGGTCCTGATTTTTCTCATGGGCCTGAGACTGGTCCTAGGCCCATGAGTGACTGATCTTATTTAGGACTAGTCTTAAATGGGCCTAGGTTTGGGCCTACAAGGGACCGATTCCTGTCCAACTCTAGGGATAGAGATAGAGAAAGAGAGAAAAAATTAGGACAGAGAAAAAGTAGAATAGAGGGGACAAGAGAATTCGTCGAGAAAGAGAGAGAGGGTTGAGTAGTCAAACCATTTTATTTCGGCAAAAAGATACTCTCGTAAAACGTCAATTAATATGAAACCAAGGAGTACCACATAAGTTCATATTTATTCAAAAATGCAAACTTAAGTATAAGAGTGAAATTGGCAAGCCCTTGAGCCCCCAAGCGAGAAGAAGTTTGACTGACACGGAACTTAAAACTAAACAAAACGAACATGCTTTCAACCAACCCATTCAACCCGACTCAAGCCCTCACTTCGCCCGTGCGCACCTCTCTTTCTCTGCTCCGCTCACTCCCTTTCTCCCTCCACTACCACCGCCACCACCTCCTTCGTCTCCCCACCGCCAAACCCCGTTACTTATCTCGCTCCTTTGCTGCCGCCTCTCCTCACAGTACTTTCGTCGAACACCTGTCGACCAGCGAAGAAACTTCAGAAGAAGACGACGCGTTGGGCTACTTCAATGAATCTAACGATATTCACAATAAATGGTCTTTGAATTTTGATGTTGGAAGTGAAATGAGGCACTTGGGTGGGTCCGTTGTGGAGGTTAAGGAGCTGGAGGAGTTGCCTGAGCAGTGGAGAAGGGCCAAGTTGGCTTGGTTGTGTAAAGAACTGCCTGCTCATAAAGCGGGGACGCTTGTTAGGATTTTGAACGCTCAGAAGAAGTGGTTGAGGCAAGACGATGCCACTTATGTGGCTGTTCATTGCATGCGGATTCGTGAGAATGAAACTGGCTTCAGGGTATAGTTTATTGCTTATTGATTGTTAATAATTATGTCAGTGCTTGTGCTTCTTACTTGCAAAGTTTTTAATTGTAAAATGTTTGAGTCAGTTGTTGAGGCTCTGTGATTTTGTATTTGCTTGTTAGGTTGGATGATATGATTTTTTTTATTCAGGTTGGAGTTTCACGTTCTGTTACTTGAGTTAATATGCATAAGTTTATGGGATTTTATTGGGGTTTAAATCTGGAATTCTATCGGGGTTTAAATTGAATGGGATTTCTGCTTGTTAACTTTGAATCACTGATGTAGTTTGCCATTGTAAATGGTTGTGTTTCTGATATCCACAATCCTCATGGGAAAAGTTCGCATGTGCAGAAGAATTTAAGCTTGAAACAATGAAGTCATATACATGCCTTGTTTCCCGCAAGTTCTCTATGACTTATGTTTGTTGGACAATTGGGCCGTTTATTATTTTCTGTTGTTATATGAGAAATCAAGTAGATGAGCACTTTTTTCTTTTTTGGTTATTTGACCCTGCATTGTGGGTTTATAACTGTATCTAGGGTTTTCTTGTTGAAAAACTGTTGGTTAAATGTTTCAGGTGTACAAATGGATGATGCAGCAACATTGGTATCAATATGATTTCGCTCTTGCTACCAAGCTGGCAGATTACATGGGTAAGGAAAGAAAGTTTTCCAAGTGTAGGGAGATATTTGATGACATAATTAATCAAGGACGTGTGCCCTGTGAATCCACATTTCATATTTTGGTTGTTGCATATCTGAGTGCACCGGTTCAAGGTTCCTTGGAGGAAGCATGCAGCATCTATAATCGTATGATTCAACTGGGAGGTTACCAACCGCGTCTTAGTTTGCATAATTCTCTCTTCAGAGCTCTTGTGAGCAAACCTGGAGGCTTGTCAAAACATTACCTTAAACAAGCTGAGTTTGTTTTTCACAATCTGAACACATCAGGACTTGAGATACAGAAGTTTATTTATGGTGGATTAATTTGGCTACATAGCTATCAAGACACCATAGATAAAGAAAGGATAGAATCACTAAGGGAAGAAATGCGGCAAGCAGGAATTGAGGAAGGCAAGGAAGTGCTATTGTCTGTCTTGAGAGTTTGCTCAAAGGAGGGGGATGTGGAGGAAGCAGAAAGAATTTGGGTCAAACTAGTTGAATGTAACATTGACATCCCCACTCAAGCTTTTGTTTATAAAATGGAAGCTTATGCGAAGGTTGGGGAGTTCATGAAATCTTTGGACATATTCAGAGAGATGAAGGAGCATCTAGGTTCTGCTAGTGTTCCAGCATATCATAAAATCATAGAGGTGTTATGCAAAGCTCAGGAAACAGAACTTGCAGAATCCCTTATGAAAGAGTTTGAACAGAGTGGTATGAAGTCACTTATGCCATCTTACATTGATCTGACAAATATGTACCTCAACTTGGGCATGCATGACAGATTAGACTTGACCTTCTCAGAGTGTCTTGAGAGATGTCGACCTAATCGAAGTATTTACAACATTTACTTGGAATCTTTGGTGGAAGTTGGTAATCTAGACAAAAGTGAGCAGATTTTTAACCAAATGCTTAAGGATGAAATGATTGGTGTTAACGCTAGATCATGCAACACCATTTTACGTGGATACCTCTCTTCTGGAGATTATAAGAAGGGAGAAAAAATATATGATCTGATGTGCCAGAAGAAGTATGATATTGAGTCCACATTGATGGAAAAAATTGACTATGTGTTGAGCTTGACCAGGAAAGTTGTTAAGAAACCTGTAAGCATAAAGTTGAATAAAGAACAACGAGAGATTTTAATTGGTTTGCTTTTAGGTGGTTTGTGCATTGAATCAGATGAAGGGAGGAAGAATCACATGATCCGGTTTGAGTTCAATGAGAATTCTGGTGTGCATTCAATTTTGAGAAGACATTTATATGACCAGTACCACGAGTGGTTACATCCTTCTTGTAAGCTGAGTGATGATGGTCGTGAGGATATACCATATAGGTTTTCCAGTATCACACACTCATACTTTGGTTTTTACGCAGACCAGTTTCGGCCAAAAGGTCAGCCCATGATTCCCAAGCTAATCCATCGGTGGCTATCCCCGCGTGTTTTGGCATACTGGTATATGTATGGGGGACACAGAACATCAGTAGGGGATATCATATTAAAGCTGAAGGGAAACAGCGAGGGTGTTGAGAAGGTTGTCAGAGCTTTGAAATCTCAATCTCTTGATTGCAGAGTAAAGAAGAAAGGGAAAGTGTTTTGGATAGGTTTCATGGGAAGCAATTCTTCATGGTTTTGGAAACTAATAGAACCTTATGTTTTGGATGACTTGAAAGAAGGTGTCCTTCTCAAAGCAGGCGATGATACCTCAGTTTATAGTGGATCTGATTCTGATGGTAGTGTTTCCGATCACAGTGATGAAGAAAATTTGTAGAGCTTGTATTCTATGTATTTTGTATTTTTTTTTGAATTTATATTAAAATTATCGAAAAAATGGCTGCTATAAGAATATATGAATTTAAAATTTTTATTCAACAGATGTTCACAATTTTTATTTTTTAATACAACTGAAGAGAAATATATTAAAAACCTATGAAAATAAATCATTTTTGCAATCTTAATGATATTTAGGTGGATTTAATAAAATGAAATTATTACAAGAGTAAACAACTTTTTCTCACCCAAGGTTTGCCTTAATAACGTTTCCATCTAAAGAGTTTTAAAATACTAATTTATTATACAAAGTTTATATTTTGTTTACCACCCAAACTACTCTTTTGGATTTGCTGGCGAAGGAGAGCAAACTCGGTACAAGTTGTTGGGTTTTTTGAAGAAGGGATGTTGATAAGTCTTTTGATGGTGGCAAGTTGGATTTTGGTGATTAGAATTGGTCAAATCTAAGTTGGGAGGGGTGACGGTCAAATCTAAGTTGGGAGGGGTGACGACTACACATTCCACAAATCGTTCGATTGTCAACAATTGATAAAGTCAGCAGGAGCAAGGTTTGAAGGGTTTTAGTGAGTGATAATCGGGGAAGAAAATGATAGTGGTGTGATGTTGTAACGATGCCGGAACCAGCCAGTGTTTGATGGAGTTGGCGGATGCACACTCATCGACCGATTAAAAGGTAAAATGGTCATAATATCGTTATAAAAATAAATACCCCCATCCAATTAGGGATGGGCGCGGGCTGGGTTGGGGACCTCGTTCCCCATCCCTGATATTCAGTCCCATGACCAGTCCTGGGCCGTCCCCGACCCATAGGGATGGAATCACTCCCATCCCTGTCCCGGCCCGTGAAAGGGGCTTCGCGGGGAAATTCCCCCTGTAGGGATTTTCCCTCGAACATAATTAAATATATCTATATCTAATCTTAACAAAATTTATTAGGTAAATTGATTAATTATTCAACTGTATGAAGACTTAGACTTAGTTAACTCTATTAATTAATTAATTTTTCATAAAATTAATATAACTAAATTCAATCTTAACATAATTTACTTTTGATTACTTATTTAATTGTATGAAGGTTTAACCGGTTAGGCTTAATCAATCTTGTTAATTAATTAATTTTTCATAATATATATATTATTCAATTGTTTCGCCTTTTCTTTTCTAATCAAGAAAGAAAAAAAACCAAAACTTCGAGAAAGATTTGAATCTATCCGATTGTTGGCATCATAGAAGTAAACAAAACTGGGCAAACTAAACCACTAGTAGGTCACGAACTCAATTAATAGATCAATCCAATTTCTTGCTAGCTACTTTCGCCAATCGTTGGAGGTCTTTAGAGAATCGAGTTTGGATATATCGGTTCTATCCAGGATATAAAAGATATTAAACATAATTTCACAGTAAATTGATTAATTATTCAATGTATGGAAGCTTAGGCTTAATTAGCCTGATAATTAATTAATTTTTCACAAAATTAATATAACTAAATTAAATCTAATATAATTCTATGTAAATTGATAAACTAAATCGATTTAAACTCTAATTTTTATACAATCTTGTAAAAAATATATATATATAAAAAATTTAATAAAAGAAAGTGGTCCATGGGGCCGGGTCAGGGATTTGTGACGACCATCCTCAGCCCTATCTCTGATATTTCCATGGATTCCGCCCATTCGGGCCGGGGCAAACGCCATCCCTGCATCCGATTCACCTGTCTTATTACAATGGCAATACTAGGTTATTACTAACGTGACCACCACCCAGACACTGGTTAAATGACAGCTTTTGTAAACTAAAACGGCAGGTGAAGAAGTGGGTGACTTTATCTAAATCCCGATAATACCCTCTCACGAATCACCTCTTTGTAAACACCGACCATCATCATTTCTTCTCCATCCTCTCTCCTCTCTCTATCTTTTGTTTCTGTGTAGCCCGCGAAATATCGAAAACATCGAAACCCGATAATGGTGTCGGACTCGGACCTGTGAACGGCTCCGAGAAATACTCGGCAGCTCCGACCTTGACAAGGCCACCGCTGCCAGTGTCGGAGGCAACTGGAGAAGAGTTTAAGGGGACTTGTCGGACCGGAAGACTTTTATAGGGACCAAATTGATATTTATATCTCCACAAACTTTAGAGAAAGACAATAAAGAAGATAATGTGGAAGGGGAAAACGATGACGTTGAAGACGAAGAAAAGTAGGCTCTTTATACTTCGTGTTTAGTTTGCTGAAAAGAAACTTGGTTGACATTTATTCTTGTTATTTATTTATTTTTTTTAATTTTTGTACTGAAGATTTTACTGTATCATTGGTTGTTTTTTTGAAATTGTTATTTTGGAACAGAGATTGCTTGATCATTATGTAATAGCTTATCTAGGAACTTTTTATGCTATTAGTTCTAAAGCTTAGAGAAAACATTTCTTCTTATCTATTTGATAGTGCACTAAAAAGATTGAAAATTTTTAGGTATAGACTCGTTCTAATATGGGTTTTAGTGGTTGGGAATTGAAAGTGGTTTGTAAAGTGGTCAAGCTTGTGGTTTGCTCTATGCTGGACTTGTGTGATTATGGGTTTGTGATGTAATTCTGTTCATTGCATCAAATTTTACCTGTGTTCATTAGTATTCTAAATATTAGAGGAGTTGAAGATCTCTCAAATTTGACATTTATGTGTTGCAACTATCATGTTTTATGTCCTAGGGTATTAGCATAATGATAACATTATCTATGCAATCTATATTATATTTCTCTACAAAAACTTATATGTTAAATTTAACCGATAGAAAAGTTGGGGGGGGTGGGGGCGGTGGGAGAAGAGGGGATCTTTCCTCTTCCATTTGTGGGTAATTTTGTCTGAATTGTTGTGATAGTACATTATTTATCCAATCGGATGTACATGTGAATGGTGTAATGACTATATGTTGTCTTACATGCTAGCGTATGAAAGCATGCATTTATTCATTTTATTGATGTTACTGAAAATTTATATTTATATTTTATCTATTAGGCCAAACAATGTGGATAAAGAAGTGAAGAAACGAGGAGGTGGCTTTAACAAATTATGTAGCCTTTCTCCACAACTTCAGAAATTTCTTGGAGTGTCTGAATTGGCTAGAACACAGGTATATTCTACTTATATGTAGATCCTTCCAGTCTTACTCCGGTTAGGATGGAATATTTGGATTGACTATTTAACTTTTATTTTCCATTTTTCTTTGGTTCCAGGTTGTGAAAAAAGTTTGGGCATACATCAAGGAAAATAATTTGCAGGATCCTAAGAATAAGAAAAAAATACTGTGTGACAAGTCATTGCTAGCCATATTTCGTGTAAACTCTATTGATATGTTTCAAATGAACAAAGTCCTGTCCAAGCATATTTGGCCATTGGACTGTGGAAATGGTACTTGCTTGATGTTTCTTTTACGATTTTATGTTATTGAGGCTATAAACGCGCCCTAGTTGTCTTTGTTCATGGTGACCTATTACCTTGGTGTCTGACTGATGAGCCTTTGTGGTGTGTCTCTGTGCACTGTAGCTTGTTCTTGTTTTTTCCTTAATTTTATTGTGATGCTCCCATTATCAGGTGAAAAATCGTTTTTAAAGGTATAAAGTTGAAGTAACAAATGGGTGCCAAAGCTTTCTTGTGCTTGCACGTTTGGGAGTTTATCTTCAACTTTTTTTGTGATGCTGCTTCAGCAGATTAAATATGAGAAAAGACCATGCAGATTTAATATGATAAAATATGGAATATTACAGAAATAACTCCAGGCAATGAAATATGGAGAATGTTTTGGGTTTGCAAGGGAGGCCAAATAAGGGTGGGATTGAACAGTTAAATCGGTTATAGTCTATTTCTTTTTGGGTGAAAAAAAATAAGGATTTGTTTGTACAAAGACTTTTTTAGTAAATAAGAAGAAGAAGAAGAAGAAGAGAAAATTATCTAATGAAAATAACAGCTGTGATTATCTGGTGTATGACAAATTTGCACTTCGAATATAAAAGGGTTGTACATTGGTAAGTTAATAGTATTTTAAACGATGCATATATTTTTTGCTTTATGGTATTTGTTGTTATGTAAAAAAAATGTTGCTATTTGATATATGATGGATAAATGGCTCATATCAGTTCTGAATATGAGTTTTCTGTTATTATCAGCTTTTTTTCTTTTTAAAGGATGTGTTGTAATGCTAACATTTTTTTTTTCATAAATCTAATTAATTTTTCCAGTACTTGGATAACCGTATGATGTTTACATTTTTTGCAATTACAACTTCAACTCCCAAACACAAACTGGATTCCTCAATCAACTTCTGATTTATTTCATTACGGTATATACTATAGGTGCTCATTCATTCACCTTAGAATTAGAGGCATAGTACCAAAGTTGCATGATATAGATATTTGGTTAAAATATAATGCCAAGGTATTGATGAAAATCAGAAAATGTAGAGCAGAAGATAGAAGATGAAGATAATCATGATTTTGTGACAGAAGATAACAAGACAGACGAAGAAGAAAAAGAAGTAGAAGAAGATGAAGACCGCAAGGATGACGAAAGAGAAGAGGAAGAAGAGAAAAGGAAAAGAGTAATAAGAAAGGAAGCAAGAAAAAGGGTCAGTTCTGCAGCATTTATTCCTTATTTTTGTTTCTATTTCTCTTTTCCTCTTTCCCCACTCATGAAAAACTGCATTTCTCAGATATTAAATTATTAAAATAGATTTTATAGTTGTTATCGAGATATGAGAATTAATTAGCATTTTGAATTATTAAGTTAACTCGCACTTATCTTGGTCAAATACTCATTCTTAAATTGAATCCTTGAGAGATGCTGATGGCCCTCAAATTGAACATCATTGATGTTGTTCTTGAATGTTGATTGGAAAGGGATTCTTCAAAATGTTGATCATCATTCAGATTGACAATAGAAACATAGAAGAATTTAAGAATGAGAACATCTACTTCTTGTGGTTTGTTGGTTTTGCTCGGTGTATCAACCTTTATCCAATGAACAGGGGAGTTTGTGAGACACATTATCTGTTACACTTGACCTAATGTTTATATTCCGTCTCTTGTATTGATTTATGCATAGGTGTGCCTGAAAAATGAAGCTACTCTTTGAGAAAAGGATCAAAATCAAGGGGGAAAGGGTGGGACAATGAATATGTCTTACACTAAAATCTACGATAGGGAAGGAACATATTTGGAAACATCATTTAGATGCATTTCTTAGGCTTGTAATCTGAAATGATACCATCATGCTTTATATACATTGCTTAAACTTCATAGACTATTATTCCATGACTTTGGGGTGATTGGTTGCTGCTTGAGTTGGTGATTAGTCACTGCAGTTTTTACCATTCATTATCCTCGCTGTTAATTTGATAAATAGTGGGTTAAGCTTTAAAACAAATAATTAAGTTCTTGTTAGTTATTGTCAGTGATGATTTCAAATCCCTCAAGATTGATAATGGTCTATTAGATATATCTGAGGATGTATACTTAATATGCTGACATAGGAAATTCAAAGAATAGATTAATGTCTGTTATCTGATGTTACTCTGATCCACAGCTTGTTGGCATTGTTTCTGGACTAAAGTAATATATTTTGTCTACTAGATCAACTAAGGTGGACAAAAGTCAAGGAAAAGAGGTGGCTTTACCAAGTTGTGTCTGTAGTCTTCTCCAGAGCTTCAACCATTGTTTTTGGAGTATCTGAGTTGGCCAGAACAGAGGTATGTTAATAGTACACCAGAATATTCATGTACAGTTTTTTTAGCTCATGTTGCTAATGGTGGATTTCTTCAAACTGTAATTTCAGAACTTACTCTTTCATTGTTTCTAAATCCCTGCTGTCTTTTGGTTGTAGGTTGTTAAGAAACTCTGGGTTTATATTAAGGACAATCAATTGCAAGATCCAAAGAATAAGCGAAATATATTATGTGATGAATCTTTACATGCTCTTTTTCGTGTTAGTTCTATCAACATGTTTCAAATGAGTAAAGCTCTCTCCGAACACATATGGCCGTTAGACAAGGAAGATGGTATTTTTTTTTTAATCGAGCTTCTTTTTTTATCTTATAAAATCATGAACAATGAGATTAGCTATGTGGCATAATTGTCTTTGTTGGAAAATCTTTGCTATTCATTTCATTCACATTAACTACCTGACTTTAACATCAAACGTAGTCCCTCTCTTATGGACATTCTCAATGTATATCGGGTTAAAATGATCTTGTATATTTCTAGGTACATCAAGGTAGTTTTTAGAACTTTCTCATTTAAGGAAGCCAGTCATAAAAAAAGATTTAGAAGTCCCTTTGGAGTAAACCTTATGCATAAAGATATTGAGTTGGGTTAGGCAATTGATTCTAGATCAGACTTTGCAAAATCACCTAAACGGACAAATATGTTAAGCAAACACTCTGCATACCTTATACAGCTAGAATGCCCTATACATATACCTCATACCAAAGTCCTTGCTGTGTCCAGTTGAACACTTTGCATTGGATTACCATATACAGCTAGAATGCCATATAAATTTACCTCATACATAGGTCTTTGCTGTGTCTAGTCTAACATTTAGTATTGCATGTCTTATAGTGTCTGTATGCATGTGTAAGGGCTGATTCCTGCTCTTCAGATATTATTTATATTTAATTATTTTTATCAAAATGTTCATGGAAATGATATACTATTTTGATAGAACATCTAGCATATAGGTGGTGCAAAGTTTTCCGATTATGTCTTAAACTTGCTGTTTAAGCTTCTAGTTGATGTTTAAACTACTATGTTTTGAAACTTTCCTTATCAAAGAAACAGAAAAAATGTCTTTATATATCTTTCAATATCTTGAATAAATTGTTTAATTCCTAATTTTACAGCTCCTGTAGACTCTACTCAGAAGGAAAAGCGGCGCAAGCAAGAGGCAGAAGGTGAGATTGATAACTTAAAGTTTATGCACTATCAAAATGCTTGTCAGTTATTTTGGTCTACATCAAATCCTTACGCTGTTTATTTCTTTAACAACCTACCATGTAGACAATCAACAATAAACTAGGGTGCTTTTGACTGATTCTGTGTAACATGGGAAATTTGTTTTTTGCTATTCAGGTACAGATGAACCACATCGGAAAGAAAAACGACAGAAGAAAGGAGGTATGATAACACCTTAGGCTAATAACCAATATTTATTGAGTCTATAAGCTAGTGTTTGTTTAGCCAAATCCAATTTTACTAAGATTGGACCAAGTTTTGCAATGGTCGAGTTTGATTCTAGCCCTGCAAGCAAATCTAAGCTGCAAATAGTTGGCTTGCCTTAGCTTAATCAAAAGTTTCTTTTTTGTGTGTGTGTGTGTGTTCCTGCTTCTCTCAACTTTTCAATTTTTAATGCTTGTTAAGCTTTATGTTAGTCTTCATTTCCCTCTGCTAGCTGTATGCATGTTGTCCGTTTTAAATTTTTTGTCAAGTTCTGGCATGTCAATTGTTCTCAACTTAGTCTTTTCTGCTTTTTTCATGAAGGATCAAAATGATAGGAGGAAAGAGTTGTGTGTCATGATAAGCTAAAGGAACTTTCTGAGGTTGACTCTCTCTGGTGCTTCTCAGGCTCAATGCTTCTGACTACTGAATTTTTTTCAAGATAGGAGAGTGAGTTGATTGTTTGTATATAATATGAGCCCAGTAGAAGTGGGCAATTTTTGCTCAAGTTCTAATTCTCCTTTTACGCTGGTAAGTTGTATCCATCTAACATTTCAAACAAATTGAAGCAAATATCTTCAGTTAAGTTGTTTCACCGTTCCCCATAGCATCATGTATTTACTTCTTTTAACTTTCTACACCTTATTTGTATGTGGAGATGATGGCCATTAGAATGTGGAAAGATCATAAGACATGGCCATCTGGAAAGCAAATTTGTTATACCTTGTAGTCTTGCAGGGACTACAAGGTTAATAAAACTTTGATAGGTACTATATGAATTCTGCTTTTGAAATTGTTTTTTTAGGGCATTCTCGATGTACTATGTGCAGTCCAACTGATGGGCTTTAAAGCATTTGTCAGAACTAAAGATAACACATCATTCTGGGCCAAGGGACAAAATTATATATTTTGTCTACTAGATAACTAAGGTGGACAAAGATGTCAAGAAAAGAGGTGGCTTTACCAAGTTGTGTAGTCTTTCTCCAGAGCTTCAACATTGTTTCATTTTTCTTTGATTCCAGGTTGTGAAAAAAGTTTGGGCATACATCAAGGAAAATAATTTGCAGGATCCTAAGAATAAGAAAAAAATACTGTGTGACAAGTCATTGCTAGCCATATTTCGTGTAAACTCTATTGATATGTTTCAAATGAACAAAGTCCTGTCCAAGCATATTTGGCCATTGACTGTGGAAACTGGTACTTGCTTTGAATGTTGTTCTTTTACAATTTTATGTTATTGAGGCTATAAATGCACTTAGTTGTCTTTGTTCATGGCTGACCTATTACCTTGGTGTCTGGCTTGATGAGCCTTTTGTGGTGTGTCTCTGTGCACATGTAGCTTTTCTTGTTTTTTCCTTAATTTTACTTGTGATGTTCCCATTATCAGGTTAAAAATGGTTTTTAAAGGTATAAAGTTATTGAAGCTAACAAATGGGTGCCAAAGCTTTCTTGGTGCTTGCAGTTTGGGGAGTTTATCTTCAACTTTTTTTGTGATGCTGCTTCAGCAGATTAAATATGAGAAAAGACCATGCAGATTTAATATGATAAAATATGGATTATTACAGAAATAACTCCAGGCAATGAAATATGGAGAATGTTTTGGGTTTGCAAGGCCTCCCTTGGGAAGCTAAATAAGGGTGGGATTGAACAGTTAAATCGGTTATATGTCTATTTCTTTTTGGGTGAAAAAAAATAAGGATTTGTTTGTACAAAGACTTTTTTAGTAAATAATAATAATAATAAGAAGAAGAAGAAGAAGAAGAAGAAGAAGAAGAAGAAGAGAAAATTTTATCTAATGAAATAACAGCTGTTGATTATCTGGTGTATGACAAATTTGCACTTGGAATAATAAAATGGTTGTACATTGGTAAGTTAATATTATTTTAACCGATGCATATATACTTTTTGCTTTATTGGTATTTGTTTGTTATGTAAAAAAAATGTTTGATATTTGATATATGATGGATAAATGGCTCATATCAGTTCTGAATATGAGTTTTCTTGTTTATTATTTCAGCTATTTTTCTTTTTAAAGGATGTGTTATAATGCTAACATTTTTTTTTTCATATAATCTAATTAATTTTTCCAGTACTTGGATAACCGTATGATGTTTACATTTTTCTGCAATTACAACTTCAACTCCCACAACACAAACTGGATTCCTCAATCAACTTCTGATTTATTTCATTACGGTATATACTATAGAGTGCTCATTCATTCACCTTTAGAATTAGAGGCATAGTACCAAAGTTGCATGATATAGATATTTGGTTAAAATATTAATGCCAAGGTATTGATGAAAATCAGAAAATGTAGAGCAGAAGATAGAAGATGAAGATAATCATGATTTTGTGACAGAAGATAACAAGACAGACGAAGAAGAAAAAGAAGTAGAAGAAGATGAAGACCGCAAGGATGACGAAGAAGAAGAAGAAGAGAAAAAGGAAAAGAGTAATAAGAAAGGAAGCAAGAAAAAAGGGTCAGTTCTTGCAGCATTTATTCCTTATATTTGTTTTCTATTTCTCTTTTCCTCTTTCCCCACCTCATGAAAAACTGCATTTCTCAGATAATTAAAATTATTTAAAATAGATTTTATTAGTTGTTATCGATATGAGAATTAATTATGCATTTTGAATTTATTAAGTCTAACTCGCACTTATTCTTGGTCAAATACTTTCATTCTTAAATTTGAATCCTTGAGAGATGCTGATGGCCCTCAAATTGAACATCATTGATGTTGTTCTTTGAATGTTGATTGGAAAGGGATTCTTCAAACTGTTGATCATCATTCAGATTGACAATTAGAAACCATAGAAGAATTTAAGAAATTGAGAACATCTACTTCTTGTGGTTTGTTGGTTTTGCTCGGTGTATCAACCTTTTATCCAATGAACAGGGGAGTTTGTGAGACACATTATCTGTTACATTGACCTTCAATGTTTATATTCCGTCTCTTGTATTGATTTATGCATAGGTGTGCCTGAAAAATGAAGCTACTCTTTGAGAAAAGGATCAAACTCAAGGGGTAAAGGGTGGGACAATCGAATATGTCTTACACTAAAATCTTACTGATTAGGGAAGGAACATATTTGGAACATCATTTAGATGCATTTTCTTAGGCTTGTAATCTGAAATTGATACCATCATGCTTTTATATACATTGCTTAAACTTCATAGACTATTTATTCATTCGACTTTTGGGTTGATTGGTTGCTGCTTGAGTTGGTGATTAGTCACTGCAGTATTTTTACCATTCATTTATCCTCGCTGTTAATTTCTGATATATATTGGGTTAAGCTTTAAAACAAATAATTAAGTTCTTGTTAGTTATTGTCAGAGTTGATGATTTCAAATCCCTCAAGATTGATAATAGTCTATTAGATATATCTGAGGATGTATACTTTAATATGCTGACATAGGAAATTCAAAGAATAGATTAATGTCTGTTATCTGATGTTACTCTGATCCACAGCTTGTTGGTATTGTTTCTGGACTAAAGTAATCTATTTTGTCTACTAGATTAACTAAGGTGGACAAAGATGTCAAGAAAAGAGGTGGCTTTACCAAGTTGTGTAGTCTTTCTCCAGAGCTTCAAACATTGTTTGGAGTATCTGAGTTGGCCAGAACAGAGGTATGTTAATAGTACACCAGAATATTCATGTACAGTTTTTTTAGCTCATGTTGCTAATGGTGGATTTCTTCAAACTGTAATTTCAGAACTTACTCTTTCATTGTTTCTAAATCCCTGCTGTCTTTTGGTTGTAGGTTGTTAAGAAACTCTGGGTTTATATTAAGGACAACCAATTGCAAGATCCAAAGAATAAGCGAAATATATTATGTGATGAATCTTTACATGCTCTTTTTCGTGTTAGTTCTATCAACATGTTTCAAATGAATAAAGTTCTCTCCAAACACATATGGCCGTTAGACAAGGAAGATGGTATTTTTTTTTTAATCAAGCTTCTTTTTTTATCTTATAAAATCATGAACAATGAGACTATCTATGTGGCATAATTGTCTTTGTTGGAAAATCTTTGCTATTCATTTCATTCACATTAACTACCTGACTTTAACATCAAACGTAGTCCCTCTCTTATGGACATTCTCAATGTATATCGGGTTAAAATGATCTTGTATATTTCTAGGTACATCAAGGTAGTTTTTAGAACTTTCTCATTTAAGGAAGCCAGTCATAAAAAAAGATTTAGAAGTCCCTTTGGAGTAAACCTTATGCATAAAGATATTGAGTTGGGTTAGGCAATTGATTCTAGATCAGACTTTGCAAAATCACCTAAACGGACAAATATGTTAAGCAAACACTCTGCATACCTTATACAGCTAGAATGCCCTATACATATACCTCATACCAAAGTCCTTGCTGTGTCCAGTTGAACACTTTGCATTGGATTACCATATACAGCTAGAATGCCATATAAATTTACCTCATACATAGGTCTTTGCTGTGTCTAGTCTAACATTTAGTATTGCATGTCTTATAGTGTCTGTATGCATGTGTAAGGGCTGATTCCTGCTCTTCAGATATTATTTATATTTAATTATTTTTATCAAAATGTTCATGGAAATGATATACTATTTTGATAGAACATCTAGCATATAGGTGGTGCAAAGTTTTCCGATTATGTCTTAAACTTGCTGTTTAAGCTTCTAGTTGATGTTTAAACTACTATGTTTTGAAACTTTCCTTATCAAAGAAACAGAAAAAATGTCTTTATATATCTTTCAATATCTTGAATAAATTGTTTAATTCCTAATTTTACAGCTCCTGTAGACTCTACTCAGAAGGAAAAGCGGCGCAAGCAAGAGGCAGAAGGTGAGATTGATAACTTAAAGTTTATGCACTATCAAAATGCTTGTCAGTTATTTTGGTCTACATCAAATCCTTACGCTGTTTATTTCTTTAACAACCTACCATGTAGACAATCAACAATAAACTAGGGTGCTTTTGACTGATTCTGTGTAACATGGGAAATTTGTTTTTTGCTATTCAGGTACAGATGAACCACATCGGAAAGAAAAACGACAGAAGAAAGGAGGTATGATAACACCTTAGGCTAATAACCAATATTTATTGAGTCTATAAGCTAGTGTTTGTTTAGCCAAATCCAATTTTACTAAGATTGGACCAAGTTTTGCAATGGTCGAGTTTGATTCTAGCCCTGCAAGCAAATCTAAGCTGCAAATAGTTGGCTTGCCTTAGCTTAATCAAAAGTTTCTTTTTTGTGTGTGTGTGTGTGTTCCTGCTTCTCTCAACTTTTCAATTTTTAATGCTTGTTAAGCTTTATGTTAGTCTTCATTTCCCTCTGCTAGCTGTATGCATGTTGTCCGTTTTAAATTTTTTGTCAAGTTCTGGCATGTCAATTGTTCTCAACTTAGTCTTTTCTGCTTTTTTCATGAAGGATCAAAATGATAGGAGGAAAGAGTTGTGTGTCATGATAAGCTAAAGGAACTTTCTGAGGTTGACTCTCTCTGGTGCTTCTCAGGCTCAATGCTTCTGACTACTGAATTTTTTTCAAGATAGGAGAGTGAGTTGATTGTTTGTATATAATATGAGCCCAGTAGAAGTGGGCAATTTTTGCTCAAGTTCTAATTCTCCTTTTACGCTGGTAAGTTGTATCCATCTAACATTTCAAACAAATTGAAGCAAATATCTTCAGTTAAGTTGTTTCACCGTTCCCCATAGCATCATGTATTTACTTCTTTTAACTTTCTACACCTTATTTGTATGTGGAGATGATGGCCATTAGAATGTGGAAAGATCATAAGACATGGCCATCTGGAAAGCAAATTTGTTATACCTTGTAGTCTTGCAGGGACTACAAGGTTAATAAAACTTTGATAGGTACTATATGAATTCTGCTTTTGAAATTGTTTTTTTAGGGCATTCTCGATGTACTATGTGCAGTCCAACTGATGGGCTTTAAAGCATTTGTCAGAACTAAAGATAACACATCATTCTGGGCCAAGGGACAAAATTCTCTTCTAGGTTTGTTGCGCTTGCATGTGTGACTTAACTTGTGCAGTTGAATCTCATCAAGCTTCTGTGATGTACTCATGTTTCATGCCTACCCCATTTATTACTTCTGTTATCAATAAATGCATGAATTTCTATTATTATTGCTTTACAGGTCAAATTGAAATGACAAGATCTATTGCTTTACCACTGAGATGACATGAATTACTCCTAAGCATGTGTTTAAGAAAACACTTATTACCAATGATTTCTCATATTTTGCTGGTGTATGTTGCTGCATAAAATCATCTGCTGCCCTGTTTTCGGCAACATTTACTTCAACTATGAATCGGTTTCATCAGTCGAGAGGTTCTCATGGTATTGAGCCGGTACTGTAGAACTCCCCCCGGTAAATAAATTGATTGATCTGCTTGCTTTTTCTCTCTCTCTGTTAGTTGGTAAAGTTGAGATTTCATTTGTTCAACATAGGAGCCATTGTAAGTTAGGAAGAATGTCTTTTTCAGAATCCTAGAATGGCATGATATGGACCTGTAATGGAGTAATTTTCACATGTTAAAATCTCATTCTGTGAATGTGTTGTGTTCATACGAAAGTTCCCAAGTAGCAGTAATGGTAATGGTAATGGTACTGGTACAGGTACAGGAATTTAAAGGCTGTAGAAAGCTTGTGGGCATTTATAGAATTTGGCATTTATCATTATGGACAGCCGGAAAAGAGTGGACCATAACGATTCATTTCTTGAAGTTAACTTTACTAAAGTTTATTAAAAATAGCACATGTGAAACTCTCTGAGAGAATCTTTCATACAACGGTTTTACATCTTGCATTCTAGAACCAGTGTCTTGACATGGCCTTCCATGATTAGTTGATTGTAGGTATTTCAACTCTGATATTTTACCCTAAGTTTCTTTCTTTTTTTTTTTTTTTTGGGTGATTGGAGGTGTTCGGGTCAGTTTGTGTGTACTTTAACTAATCTTCCGAGGTTCTAAAGTTAACGACCAAGTAAATCTTCTAGTGGTCACTCTTATGGGCAATTGATGGAAATCGAATTTAATATCTCTTGAATAATACATCCAACTCAGTTATTTAGGGATGTTTAAAAGTATATACTCTAAAAAGCTTCATCGTCTATAAATTAGTTGATTGTAGGTATAACCAATTGTAGAGAAAGGTGGTATTTTTCAACTCTAATATTTTACGGTAAGTTTAATTTATTTATTTTTGGATAACTAGCCCATTAGGGTGTTTAAGCCGATTTGTGCGTACTTCGACTAATTTTTCGAGACTTTGAAGTTAATGATCGAGTAAACTCTTTAGTAACCACCTTTATTAGCAACAAAAGATAATCAAATTCAAAATTTCTTGAATAATACATTCAAGAGTACTTACCGTCTTATCTGACCATCCAAAGATGGTTAAAAACATATATTATAAAAATTAAAAAGCTTCATCGTCTATAAATTATGTGCTTTAACTCAATGAATGGAGTCACTGTTGGTTCAAATTGAAAAATTTCATCTCCATCTCTTAGAATCCAAAATTTCAATCATGATATTATTAGAAAGTTTGATAAGATTTGAAGGGTAGAATTGAAATGGGATGAAAGAGAGAGGTAGACATGAATGAATGAATGAGTAGACAATTTTGAAAGGTACTTTTTTGTTTCCTTGTTTTTGTGATGGTAGAAAAACCAGAAAGGTGGGTGGAAAAAAAGGAGCTAAAATTATATGTATATGTATATGTACATGTTTGTACATGGGAGTGAGATCGGAGGGACGTTTATGAAAAGATTGATTTGAAAATGTTAAAAAAGAGAGAATCTTTCTGTAATGGGACCCTCCCCCCAACAAAAACAAATTGTCAAAAAGCACCGCCGTTCAAATGCGGCGAACCGAGCCGAACCGATTCCTCTTCCACACATTACTCAACCCTCTTTTAGTCTTTTCCTGTGTTTGGAATTTTGTATTTTCTCTTTTTCTTATTTTTAAGTCATTGATTGAACTTTGTAACTTCGGACTTTTATCGTGTATTTTGTAACCGGACTATCTGGGTTAGTTTTACGTATACGTCAATTAATCTTTGGATTTATTGAATATCTTACAAATCTAATAATTCAGATAAGTTATAAATATAATAGGTGATTAATTTTTTCAACAACGAGAACTTTGTGAGTTATATAAAGGAATTTAATAAATACTTTTCCTTCATTTCCACTTATTCTATAAAATTACGTATTTTGAGTTCATACATAATTCGAATAATCAAAACTGAATTAACACAATATAATAAATTTTTTTTTTTTTTTTTGTGCTATAATCCTCGAAGCCTTTAAGTTAACGATCGAGTAAACCTTCAATGGAATTGAGGGGAATCAAATTCATGACTTTTTTAGTAATATACTCAAAAGTCTCTATTAACCACTCGACATCTAGGTGTGGGTAACCCAGATAAATTGTTTTCGTTTAACTGAGTACTCGTATAAACAAGCTAAATTTGAATCCTATTTTGATGATTCCAAACTTTTTTTTTTTTTTTTTTTTTAATGATTCAAGTTTGTGGTCAATCCTCAAAATTTAAAATCAAACAGGGTAACATGTGAAAAAAAAGAAAAGTAAAAGGGTGGAAAAAGAAAAAAATGATTGTTTAGAAATAGAGAGGCAGGTAAGTGGGAATTTCTTGTTAAGAGAAGAGCTTGCCGAGCACTAACAATAATGCCACTCAACAACTCCTAAAAGTTGACAAAGACAACCATAACCATATAAATGACAAAAATACCCTCAACAAATTCCAAAAAACTCCCCACCCCCCCCACTAAAGATTCCATCTGTTTTGACAATGGCAAAGGATAAATAAAATACAAATAATAATATAATAGGTCAAAAAGATACCTTGAGGGGCAAAGGCCCTCTCTCTCACAAATGCCGTGAACATGAGCTTGTCATCACGTGAAAAAGCTTTTGAAATGATAAGGATTGTATTTTATGTCGTCTTCTCCATCTTCGTTCTTGTTCTGTTCTTGTTTTATCTTCTCAAAGATCAATAATTTTTTAAAATAAGGTATCTTTTTTCTTCTGTTTTGGATTCCATATAGTTGTAGTTGGTTTGTATCTTTCTTGAAAGTGAAAGGGGCATGACCATGGCCATGGCCTACCCCTCCCTCTCTTCATTCATTGAATTGGAATCGCGTGTGTGTAAATTTCAAATATTGTTTTTTTCTTGTGGGTAAAAAACTATTAACCACTCTGAAATCCGACATAGTAGGCAAAAACTATCGTCATTAACGTATTTGTAACTGACAACTGTAATTAAGAGTTTCGGAAATTGTCAGTGGATGATAATAAGTTTGCGATTTTTAATTGAAAATCACTCTTATTGACCTACTCCATTAATTGATTGTTATAATTCAAACACTTGAAAATGACCAAGAGGGAAAAATTAGGTGGGTTTATTAATTTTATTTAATTTTTTTTTTTTTTGTCGGTTTGATATATTTGGATTCTTGATGCGTGTTAGACAATGAAAATGTTTTACATGTGTTTTCATTTTGATAGTCAGATTTTCTCTTGTTTGTCTTTTACTTGTGAAAAATCCGATGGGTTTACTGATGATGGAAGATACCTTTGTAGCATAATAATAATTTTTTTTTTTTTTTTTAAAGAAGATTTAGGAAAATTGAGTAAACTATACACTAATTTGTATATTTTAACCACTAACCTTATAGTCGGATGACAAGACTTTAATCATCTGAATGGATTATCTAAAGGTCTTATGCTCGAGTCCTAGAAAGTGACCACCTATCACATTTATGATTTATCTGATCTATTGGGTTTGTACTTTGTAGAGTATTTAATGAACTCTGAAGATTAGTTGAGATACGTACAAATTGGTTTGACACCCTGGTTATTAAAAAAAAAAAAATTGTATATTTTGATTTAAGTGGCATTATATCATAATTAGGGTTTGTCTTTTATTATTGTAAGGGAAATTATAATTTTTACATAAATTTAATATAATGGGTTACAAATTGAAATAAATAGAGTTTTTTTTTTTTTTAAATTACAAAGGTATATGTTTAATAAATGAAAATTTAAAATATATATATATTTTTCTTTATAATAATAGTGCAAAGAATGTTAACTAAAAACATGGAACATTTAAAGATCAAACATCTTTTTTTATATCACATAATACTTAAAAAAGAAAAAAAAGAAAAAAAGAAAGGGATTATGATTGAGCATGCAACCTTACTCAATTGCAATCCTTATGTGGAGTATAAGTACCCTTCTTTACATTATTATTAGGGCACACCTTTTTATAGAATTGTAAAAATATATAGGAGAGGAATAATTTAAACATGTCATAAGAATATCTACGTAAATCACTAGCCTTATGGCCCGATGACAAGACTTTAGTCATCTGCGTGGGTTATCCAGATGTATTGCGTTTGAGTCCCACAAAGTGCTTATCTACCACATTTGTGATTTACCTAATCCATGGGCTGATTGGATATTCAATAGACTTTAAGATTAGATGAGGTGCGCGCAAACTGACCTGAATATCTCAGTTATAAAAAATAAAAAAATAAAAAAATTGACGTGAAACACTAGCGTTATGGCCCGATGGCAAGACTTTAGTCATCTGGATGGGTTATCCAAATGAATTGTGTTTGAGTCTTGCAAAGTGATTACTTACTACATTTATGATTTACCTAATCCATGGGCTGATTGGATATTCAATAGACTTTAAGATTAGATGAGGTGCGCGCAAACTGACCTGAATATCTCAGTTATAAAAAATAAAAAAATAAAAAAATTGACGTGAAACACTAGCGTTATGGCCCGATGGCAAGACTTTAGTCATCTGGATGGGTTATCCAAATGAATTGTGTTTGAGTCTTGCAAAGTGATTACTTACTACATTTATGATTTACCTAATCCATGGGCTGATTGGGTATTCAATGGACTCTAAGATTAGATGAGGTGCGTGCAAACTGACCTGAACACCCCAGTTATTAAAAAAAAAAAAAATCGACATGTGATATAACAGATGTGATACTTTTGTGATATTCTGACTGTTTCTTCAAGCGAATCAGATATAAACATAATTTGTAAAGTTGCTTTTAAAAATGATAATTAAAAACATGTTTTATTTATTTATTTATTATCCATAAGCTTATAAGGTATTCAATTAACTCTAAGATTAGATGAAGTACGAACAAACTGACCTAAACACCTTAGTTATAAAAAAAAAAAAAAAGGAAAAAAAAATCGACGTGTGATATAACAGATGTGATACTTTTGTGATATTCTAACTGTTTCTTCAAGGCGAATCAAATCTAAACATAATTTCTAAAGTTGCTTTTAAAAATGATAATTAAAAAAACATGTTTTATTTATTTATTTATTATATTGATGGGTTCTTGAAAAGATAAGAAGGAACAAAAGCAACTTGGGTGGGTAAAAGATACCAAGTCTTGGATTCCAAGAGAGTGAGTATCCTTCAAACAATGAGAATATAAAACAGATGCTTTTTCTTTACTTTGGGCATCAATTTGATTTAATCAATTTGGTCAAGTCAAGCCCCTCTCTCTCTCTCTCAAGAGTAAATTCCACACCTCCCCTTTTATTTTTCTTTTCTAAAATTGACCAAATTGTTTAATTAATTAATTTTTTTTTTTTTGGGTATGATAAATTAAGACTCATTCTATCATCTTCATCTTAAAACTGACCTGTCATGGCTGGCTTCAATTCCATGCCATCATTGCTTTCATTACAAGTTGGATTAAGAGAATCTTATTCCCTTTGATTGACCCATTTTAAATTCTAGCTTCCCAAACACCAATTCCATTCAATTTGGGTCACCTAACTTTTTTTTTTTTTTTTTTTTTAATAACCAAGGTGTTCGGACCAGTTTACGCGGACTTCAACTAATCTTTCAGGACCCTAAAACTATCAACCGAATAAAAACTCTAGTGATTACCCCTATTAGAATCCAAGAAATGACTCGAACTCAAGATCTCTTGAATCAGCTAACTTTCCCTTCTCTTTCTTTCTTTCTGTTTCATTATTATAAAAAAAAAATGACCTCTCTCACTCCAACTAATCTCTCGGGACCCTAAAACTACCAGCCGAATAAAAGTTCTAGTGGCTACCCCTATTAGCATCCAAGAAGTGACTCGAACTCAAGACCTCTTGAATCAGCTAACTTTTCCTTCTTTTTCTTTCTTTTTTCTGTTTTATTATTATAAAAAAAAAAAAAATGATCTCCCTCACTCCAACCCTAGTCACATTAAGCTTAGAAATTGAACAACAATACCCTAAAAAAAATTTAATACATTTAATTTTTTTTTAATAATCAACCATCTTTCTAGATTCTTACAAAAATGGAATAATTTAACTTTTTTATTTTTTAATTTTAATGAGAAAATAATTTTCAACCTAGTTTTTGATAGAATATTTGTTAAGTAAGTACTTGATCCAGAAACTTAAATAATTAGGTAAAGATCAACATTAATATTCCCCTTAAAGTATAATAGATTCAATAAAAGACGGACTCAAACAAAACCCTTGTATAAGACGTCGAATATAATAGTTAACATATTGTTAATATTAAATTAATGATTGAAATTACATTCTTATTTCATAGTTATTCCATTATCCATTGAATCAAACATCTAATCTAAGAATAATATTTTTGACAATCATTTTGATGGGAAATATAAGAGATAAAAAGGGTTACCTACCAATTTTATTGGTACATTAAAGATAGCTATATTTAGAAGAAATGAGTCCACTATGGGACCTTCACCTTCCTTAACCCATTTGATGAAAAGACACCACAACACTTCCATTTTTATTTTATTTTTTCACTATTTATGTGGGTTAGTTTTAAAATTCCAAATCCAATAATTATAAAAAAAAAAAAAAAAAAATCTATCAAATCAAGGTTTGGTTTAGACATAGTAATCAATAATGTCACATTAACCGACCTTGGGGTAGCTCAAGTGGTAGGACGAGTGTTGGAATATGTGGTTAATGTGTACAGCCTCAAGTTTGAATCTCATAACTCTTAAGATTTAAGTAAGTGAGATGTTGTGCTAGTCACTTATAGGAATTAGTCGAGGTATGTGAAAGCTGATCTGAACACCCTGTTTAAAAAAAAAATATGTCATATTAGTCCTCAAATAGTCTTGTATTCGAGTCAGTTTAAATTGCAGGAAATATAATTATCGGGTTGACTCAAAAATAAAATTTCAGCATTAGCAATGGACTACCAAATTAACAAAAAAAAAAAATACAAGAGAAAATGAGTATTAATATTCCAAATCCATCAAATCAAAACTTTAATTATTTTAAATGATAATTAAAGCGACATTATTGAAGAACTTAATTAATGCAATGAAAATCTAGATTCTTTGGTTATAAATTACGACAAAATAAACCAATGGAGATCCAAACTACACGTTTGAGATAAGAATAAACACATTTTTTTTTTTTTAAATTAAAAATAAAATGGATCCCATACAAAAGAAATAATAATAAAATAATTATAATTAAAAATTTGGTGGAGGTGAGAAGAGATTCTTATTTATATGGAATAGAAATGGAATCTAATGGCTGTAAAAGGTTGTCTTTTTTTGGTTTTTTTTAATAAATTAATAATTAAAATAAAAAATTGAAAAGGCATCTTCTCATCTGTCTTGCTAACAAAAATCTCAAATGGGTCCCCCAAGATTCCTTATCTCGAAGTTAAAACCACTTGTCATGTTCATTCCATTAGAATTTTATGAATCTTTTCCACGTGCTTTTCTGCCGCGTGTTTAACACTGCCACTAGAGGACAGCTACGTTTCAATTCATATATTCCGCCTTCTAAGTTCATCCTTATCTAATTAATTGACTATTAATAAATTTTCAACGCCTAATAATTATTTATTCTTATAAATTTAAAAAAAAAAAAGGCATTGATTTATTGTTTTCTATGGAAACTAATTTTGAGTTTATTAAAAAACTTCTTTATTAAATATTTTTGACCCCATGTTACAATTTTTTTTTTTTTTTAGTAATCAGGGTATCCGGGTCAGCTCACGCTTATCTCAACTAATCTTCGGAAAAGACTAACGTAACAACTCATTGTCATGACTCTTCCGCTTAAATTACGGATGCTGAGATGGGAAACTGAATCTAAGAATGTCCGTCAATCCATATTATCCCTAATTTGTCCTATCCATCTTGGTTACTCACAGGTGGGTCATATAGTCATTCTCTCTTGTTACGCTATTCTTTTCTTTGTTTCTATATGTAAAACATTTTCCGTTCCTAGTGTGAGCAAATGATTGACACTAAAGAATTTATGATATATAATGAAAGAATTTTTGTGTATATATAATGAAATCTGAATCGATTTTTTCTTTATAATTCCGATTAAAAGATGGAGAGATCTATCATATTTTGCTTATAAAAGAAAAATTCATTAACAAAATACTAATAAAAAGAGTAGGAAGATTAGAAGATAATACCTCTTAAAATAAAATAATATAAAAATTCTTTTTTCCAAATTGGGGATAGGATATTAAATAGTAAGAACATTAAGACTTAAAATTGCAAGAACCCTAATAGCCTTTAAGCTTTTAGCTTTAGGTGACGTGTGGCCGTTGAGTAAAGATAACATAAAATAAAATATAGTTTTAGAATCAACAAAAGAACCCAATTTTCTAATCCACCCATTAATTAATCAATTTAGTGATTTTGATTCCCTTTGAAATTGCCAAAAGATCATCAACCATTTTCCACAACAAACAAGAATCTTTTTCTTTTTCTTTGTTGGTGACGGCAGATGTTCAAAACAGCTTGCATGCATTTCAACTAATCCTTTAACATTCAAGAGTTAACGACATGATTGGGTAAGTCTCCAGTGACCACTCCTATTAGGGGTTAAGATAGATCGAATTCAGAACCTCTTAAATAATACACCTAAGAGTCTTAATTCACCACTCAATCACCCATGAGTAGGGGTGTTTAAAAGACCGCTTTTCTAAAACGAACTGGATTTTTGGTTCCGAAAAATTTTCAAACCGAAACCGAACCAGTTTTAGGGAAAACCGGTTTTTCGGTTAACCAAAAAGCCGGTTAACCGTTTTAAAAAAAGTGGTTAACCAGTTTTGAACCGGTTTTCCCTTTTTTTTTTATAAAACTTTTTTTTTTTTTAAATTTTGCCCTAAATTAAATTGTAAATATAGACAATACATTGGGAACTAAGAAAAAAAAATTTGGGTTGGGATTTTAGATTGAATGAATTAGGGATTTATTTTAGTTTAGGTTATTATTTATTTATTATATATATATTTGAAAAACAGGTTTTCGGTTAACCGTTTCTAATTTCTCCCGAACCAGTAACCGAACCGAAAATTCGGTTTTTTGAATTTTTCGAACCGTAACCGAACCGTTTTTTCAGTTAACCGGTTTTTCGGTTCGATTCAGTTTTTGTATTTTTTTGAACACCCCTACCCATGAGTGATTAGAAACAATAATCAAGCTAGCTTGCACGCACGTACCTCAACTAATCTCCTAAGATCCTGAAGTTAACGATCAAGTATATCTCTAGTAACCACTCCTATTAAGGGTCGAGGTAGATCGAACTCAATAATTTACTCAAGTCCTAAGTTACCGCTAGATTACTAAAGGTAATTACAAATAAATAAATAACCCAAAGTACACGTGTTGGAATCTCAATGGTCGTGGACCTCCCTCAACGTTCCATCTTGGTTGGCCTGGCCTTCCTCTATTTTTCCCATAAACCCAATTGATTATTCTTGACCAATCTCATTTTGTGTTGGCTTTGGCGGTTCGGACCCTTTGGATTAAAATATTTTTCCCTTAATTTTGACTGACCATCTTATTATAATAAATACCCATTAAAAAATTATCATTGGGTTAAGTCGGGGATTTGACTAATTCTAGATCCTCCCACCTTAGAAAAAATAAAAAAATTTGACTAATAAGATCTATGTTACCGCAAATTTATATTATTTTATATCTAAGTCGGGTCTAAAGTCTCGAGATAATTGTCTAAGTTGTCGGGTTTTCACTTCTAACCCACTTCTAATTTAATATCAATATAATTAATCTGATTGAAGATAATAATCTAAATATAATTAAACTTATTTTTTTAAATAATAAAATAAAATTACTACTTAGTAATATGAATTATTGAATTAGGTAAAACCGCTAACCTTATAGCTGGACGGCGCTATAAGACTTTAGTCATTTGAGTGGGTTACCCAGATACTTTGTGTTCGAGTCTTATAAAGTAATCACTTATCACATTTGTGACTTATTTGACTTGTTGAGCTTGTAAGTTAAGGTGTGAACGAGTTAATCCAGACACTCAGGTTATTAAAAAAATATGCTTTAGGTGTCATATTGTTAAGTTTTTTCGGAGAGAGTCTATGTGAATGTGATTATTACTATTTGGGTAATACTATATTTACAATCTAATCTCACAAATGGTCCGTCTATCCATTTACGAGCTGCCACGTTGCTACGTCGAGATTGTGAGAAAAAATTTATAAGATTTGGTTGTTGATAGAATTTGAGGTGGGTCTGACTCCTCAATCAATGAGGTCTTGTTGAATGAGAGGATTATCCCATCTTATAATCCAATAGGCTTAAGCGTGCCTAGTCGGTGTGAGACTCTAACACTCCCCTTCACAATCAAGCTCATATGTTGGGTCATGCCTATTGACGGAGGTAGTTGCTAACTCTAACTCCTCACCCACTGGTCAAACGCTCAGCTCAACTGAATCTGGGCTCTGATACCATGATATAATTTGAGGTGAGTCTGACTCCTCACCCTATAAGGCCTTGTTGAATGGGAGAATTATCCCCTCTTATAACTCAATAGGCTTGAGCGTACCTAGTCGGTACGGGACTCCAACAGTTGTAAGCCAATATTTTTATTTTGTTAACCATAAGTGTTTAGGCTAGCTTGCCTGCACCTCCTCTAGGGCTTTAAAGTTGAAGATCAGATTAATCCCCTCAGTGATCACTATGAGAAAACTAAATTTATCCTTGTTATTTTGTCAAAATTTAGTTTGATGTGGGCTAATTAGTCATTTTGAAACAAATTGAGGGCAATTTAGGACAAGAGAAAAATAAAAAGTGTGGAAATTCCACCACATGATTAGTTTTTCTAAAAAGCCAACAAACAGTAAATAGCTCCTGCGAGAATCTTATGAACCGAAATTAATTAATTAATTAATTGGATTTTTTTTTAATATTAAAAAGGTGCCAAAGGGACAGTACTCCGTGTACGATCAACGAAAAGATTCCGATTCAAGTGTCAATCAACTCGTCAACTCGTCCGAGTTCACCTAGTTCGAGTTGGCTCGAACAAAACTCAGTTGATCACCACATTTTACTTAGTGTGCCACGTGGAGGTTATCAAATAAATCTTAAGGTTTTTAAGAACTCGATAGCTTAATACTTCTTTATAAACCAGAATTGGGTAATTTAACGGCTAACTAAGACTTTTGGATAAATTATTTAAAATATTTTAAATTTGATTTATTTAAACTATTAAAATGATTTATTCGATTGTCAACTTTAGAGCAACGGAGGATCAGTAGAGGTGCACTCAAGCTGGCAACACCCCTGATTACAAAAAAAATAAAAAAAATAATTAATTTTATAGGGTTTATTACTAAATTATTTTAGTTACGTGTTGGTGCTAAAGTCTCGTATTGGTTAGAAGACGAGGGTTTTGATCATTTATATAACATAAGCATACTTTTACCACTTGAGATGTTTTTTTAAAGATAAAACTGTACAAACCCAGAACCTAAGGCGGATAATATTTTTGGAACCTACCTACCATGTGTCTGAATTTGATATACACATTTAAATACACTGTTTAATAAACCGAGTTAAAATAGATCAACGTTATTATAAAGAGTAGTACTAGATCTACAATCTAATTTTATAATCTTCTCTCCCAACTTCTAATGTGACAGTTCGTCATTGGTTAGTTCGTAAAATAGGTTATGTCTATGCATTTGCGAGTTAACCAATAACGAGTTATCACGTCGAAAGTTGTAAACCTAATATTATTGTAATATAAATATATTGAATGATTTTAATATTGCAAGACATAAAATAATTCTGGCAAATATTAATCGGATATGTAGAATAATTTTATATAAAAAAGTGGTGGGTAACCGACTGAGTTAAAAGGCGAGTCGGGAGCGAGTTGACTCAGAGTTACGGATAGAGGACGCGGAGACGCGAAAGTGACTTTTTAAAGAGAGAAACCACACGCAGAATCTTCGCGTATTCAAAATTTCGTTTCCCAGTCCTCTCCTCACAAAACAAACTTTTTCTCTTTTCTTTTTCTTTCTCTCCAAACAGAACAAAAATACTTCTCTCTCTTCTCTTCTCATCTCAATCTCAATCTCATCTCATCTCAACAAATACATACACGTATTTTTATTTTCATTTTATATATATTTTTTTTCCCCATAAATCTCTGTTTATAAACATTTTCTTCTATATATCTATCTATCTCTATATATACACGCAGATCTCTATTGAACTAAAAATTCTTTTTTCCAAATTGGGGATAGGATATTAAATAGTAAGAACATTAAGACTTAAAATTGCAAGAACCCTAATAGCCTTTAAGCTTTTAGCTTTAGGTGACGTGTGGCCGTTGAGTAAAGATAACATAAAATAAAATATAGTTTTGGAATCAACAAAAGAACCCAATTTTCTACTCCACCCATTAATTAATCAATTTAGTGATTTTGATTCCCTTTGAAATTGCCAAAAGATCATCAACCATTTTCCACAACAAACAAGAATCTTTTTCTTTTTCTTTGTTGGTGACGGCAGATGTTCAAAACAGCTTGCATGCATTTCAACTAATCCTTTAACATTCAAGAGTTAACGACATGATTGGGTAAGTCTCCAGTGACCACTCCTATTAGGGGTTAAGATAGATCGAATTCAGAACCTCTTAAATAATACACCTAAGAGTCTTAATTCACCACTCAATCACCCATGAGTAGGGGTGTTTAAAAGACCGCTTTTCTAAAACGAACTGGATTTTTGGTTCCGAAAAATTTTCAAACCGAAACCGAACCAGTTTTAGGGAAAACCGGTTTTTCGGTTAACCAAAAAGCCGGTTAACCGTTTTAAAAAAAGTGGTTAACCAGTTTTGAACCGGTTTTCCCTTTTTTTTTTATAAAAACTTTTTTTTTTTTTAAATTTTGTCCTAAATTAAATTGTAAATATAGACAATACATTGGGAACTAAGAAAAAAAAATTTGGGTTGGGATTTTAGATTGAATGAATTAGGGATTTATTTTAGTTTAGGTTATTATTTATTTATTATATATATATTTGAAAAACAGGTTTTCGGTTAACCGTTTCTAATTTCTCCCGAACCAGTAACCGAACCGAAAATTCGGTTTTTTGAATTTTTCGAACCGTAACCGAACCGTTTTTTCAGTTAACCGGTTTTTCGGTTCGATTCAGTTTTTGTATTTTTTTGAACACCCCTACCCATGAGTGATTAGAAACAATAATCAAGCTAGCTTGCACGCACGTACCTCAACTAATCTCCTAAGATCCTGAAGTTAACGATCAAGTATATTCTAGTAAAAATCCTATTAAGGGTCGAGGTAGATCGAACTCAATAATTTAATCAAGTCCTAAGTTACGCTAGATACTAAAGGTAATTACAAATAAATAAATAACCCAAAGTACACGTGTTGGAATCTCAATGGTGGTAGCCTCCCTCAACGTTCCATCTTGGTTGGCCTGGCCTTCCTCTATTTTTCCCATAAACCCAATTGATTATTCTTGACCAATCTCATTTTCTGTTGGCTTTGGCGGTTCGGACCCTTTGGATTAAAATATTTTTCCCTTAATTTTGACTGACCATCTTATTATAATAAATACCCATTAAAAAATTATCATTGGGTTAAGTCGGGGATTTGACTAATTCTAGATCCTCCCACCTTAGAAAAAATAAAAAAATTTGACTAATAAGATCTATGTTACCGCTAATTTATATTATTTTATATCTAAGTCGGGTCTAAAATCTCGAGATAATTGTCGCGTTTTCACGTCTAACCCACTTCTAATTTAATATTAATATAATTGATCTGATTCAAGATAATAATCTAAATATAATTAAACTTATTTTTTTTAAATAATAAAATAAAATTACTACTTAGTAATATGAATTGGGTAAAACCGCTATCCTTATAGTTAGGCGGTAAGACTTTAGTCATTTGAGTAGATTATCCAGATATTTTGTGTTCGAGTCTTATAAAGTAACCACCTATCACATTTATGACTTACTTAACTTGTTGGGCTTGTAAGTTAACGTGTGTACAAGTTGGTCCAGACACTCGGGTTATTAAAAAAATATGCATTAGGTGTCATTTGTTAAGTTTTTCGGAGAGAGTCTATGTGAATGTGATTATTACTATTTGGGTAATACTATACTTACAACCTAATCTCACAAATGGGTCTGACTACCCATTTACGAGCTGCCACGCTGTCACATCGAGATTGTGAGAGAAAGTTTGTAAGATTTGGTTGTGAGCCAATATTTTTATTTTGTTAATCGGAAGTGATCAGACCAGCTTGTTTGCACCTCCAAGGCCTTAAAGTTGATGATCGGGTTAATCCCTTCAGTGACTACCGGTATTAGGGCATGTGAGAAAAATAAACTTATCCTTGTTATTTTGTCAAAATTTGGTTTGATGTGGGCTAATTAGTCATTTTGAAAGAAATTGAGGGCAATTTAGGACAGGAGAAAAATAAAAAGTGTGGAAATCCCACCACATGATTGTTTTTTCTAAAAAGCCAACAAACAGTAAATAGCTCCTGCGAGAATCTTATGAACCGAAGTTAATTAATTAATTAATTGGATTTTTTTTTAATATTAAAAAGGTGCCAAAGGGACAGTACTCCGTGTACGATCAGCTAAAAGATTCCGATTCAAGTGTCTTCAACTCGTCCGAGTTTCACCGAGTTCGAGTTGGCTCGAACAAAACTCAGTTGATCACCACATTTTATGTAGTGTGCCACGTGGAGGTTGTCAAATAAATCTCAAGTTTTTTAAGAACTTAATCTAACCGTAAACTATGATTTTTGGGTACATTATTTAAGATGTCTTAAATTTGATTAATCTAGGTTATTGAAATAATTTACTCGATTGTCAATTTTAGGATTACAAAAGATTAGTAGAGGTGCACGCAAACTGACGTCATCCCGATCACAAAAAAAAGGAAAATTTAATTAATTTTATAGGGTTTATTACTAAATTATTTTAGTTACGTGTTGGTGCTAAAGTCTCGTATTGGTTAAAAGACGAGGGTTTTAATCGTTTATATAACACAAGGATACTCTTACCACTAGAGATGTTTTTTTCAAGATAAAACTGTACGAACAACTCAAAGCGGACAATACTTTTGGAACCCATCTACCATGTGTCTGGATCTGATATACACGTTTAAATACACTGTTTAATAAACAGAGTTAAAATAGATTAATGTTATTATAAAGAGTAGTACTAGATCCATAATCAAATTTTATAACCTTCTCTCTCAACCCCTAATGTGATAGTTCGTAAAATTGGTCATATCTGTCCATTTGCGAGCTAACCAATAACGAGTTATCACGTCGAAAATTGTGGACCTAGCATTATTGTAGTATAAATTTATTGAATGATTTTAATAATGCAAGACATAAAATAATTCTGTGAAAATATTAATCGGATATGTAGAATAATAATTTTATAGAAAAAACGTGGTGGGTAACCGACTGAGTTAAAAGGCGCGTCGGGAGCGAGTTGACTCAGAGTTATGGATAGAGGACGCGGAGACGCGAAAGTGACTTTTAAAGGGAGAAACCACACGCAGAATCTTCGCGTATTCAAAATTTCGTTTCCCAGTCCTCTCCTCACAAAACAAACTTTTTCTCTTTCTTTTTCTTTCTCTCCAAACAGAACAAAAGTACTTCTCTCTCCTCTTCTCATCTCAATCTCAATCTCATCTCATCTCAACAAATACATACACGTATTTTTATTTTCATTTTATATATATTTTTCTCCCCATCAATCTCTGTTTCTAAACATTTTCTTCTATATATCTATCTATCTCTATATATACACACAGATCTCCGCATTCGTTTTTCTCTCTTATTTCTCTATCAGCTTCATTACCCAGACCACCCTGAACCAAGCCTAAGCGAATAATAGAGAGAGAGAAAGAGAGAGATAAGAAAAGGATTTTGATTGATTTTTGATACCAAACAAAGGGATATTTCAGATATGGGTTCGGTTTCACCTGAACTCAGCTTGGATTTTAGACCAACTTTTCTACCCAAAACCGTCACTGATTTTCTCAGAGAGGTGTCGATGATCGGAAACGTTTCTGATAAGGTTTCTAAACTTGACGCCTTTGTCAAGGGATTGGAAGAGGAAATGAAAAAGATCGATGCCTTTAAACGCGAGCTTCCGCTTTGTATGCTCCTCTTGAACGATGGTTCGTTTTATTTCTTTATTTTAAATTTTCTAATTTAAATCGTTGATGCTTTGGGATTTTTGTTTTTGTTTTTTATCATATGGTTTTGATTAATGGGTATTTTGTGAAATTTTGTGTTTAAAAAAAATAAATCCAAAATATAAGCTTTTTGTTGTTTGTTCCTGATTATTTCTGATCATATTGTTGTGGTTTGCTGGTGGTTGCAGCAATTGTAGCATTGAAGGAAGAATTAATGCAATGTATATCATCAAAGAATGTGCAACCAGTTTTGGAGGAATTTATTCCCTTGAAGAAGAGTAGTTCTGAGGATGAAGATGAAGAGATTCCAGCAGTTAAAAAGGAAAAAGATTCTAGTAAAGATAACAAGAAAAATTGGATGAGCTCTGTGCAGCTCTGGAACACTGATGATCATCAAACTACTGATCCCATTGTTGATCTCAAACAGAATACGAATCTAAAATTTAAGGTAAAAAACTAAGATGAAGCTTTTTGAGTTTGTAGTTGTGAAGTCAAGCAAAGGAACTTTCGAAAGATAAAAAAATTGATGGCTGATTAACTTTTGTTTGTCTTGTTGTGGCAGAGAAATGAAGAAGAGAATCTATTCCAGGGCTGTAAAAGCAGGACTGAAGCAAGGGCATTTATGCCATTCAAAGCATATCCTGGTTTTGTTAGGAAGGAAGACAAAGAGGAATTGCCTGCTCATGGGTTGTCTCTTGTTACTCCTGGAATAAAGAATCCGAGAGAGGATACAGGATCTAGTGGTTCGAGAACGAGTTGTAGCAAATCAGTTTCGTCTTCTGCTCCTAATGCAAGGACGACAGGGCCGCAGCCACCACACCAGCAGACTACCAGGAAGCAGAGGAGATGCTGGTCCCCTGAGTTGCATCGGCGGTTTGTTAATGCCTTGCAGCAACTTGGAGGCTCACAAGGTAAGCCAATAAACTGAATTTCTGAATTAAGTTGATGATTTTGTTGTGTTGCATGATACTGTTGTTTTAATCTTGTGGTTGAGGAGTTAAAGATACAGTAATTGAATTGGATTCCTTCAGTGTTTTCTTTCCATTGTAAGATTAAATGATTGAACAGTAAAAGAAATGGAAACTGTGGCACCGACATATTTATGCGGTTTCTTTTCAAGGTTGCAATGTATAGAAATGGTTAAACATTGTACAACACTAATAATCTATGTTCAGGGCAAGAAACTCTCTTTATAATGATTTTCTTTTTCTTGGCAAAGCAATACAGCGTGAGTTACATTCTTTTTACTTTCAAGCAGCTAATATAATCTTTTGTGATCATTTGCAGCTGCCACTCCAAAGCAGATTCGAGAACTTATGCAAGTTGATGGCTTGACCAACGACGAAGTGAAGAGTCATTTGCAGGTGAGTTCTTGCTTTACCGGCGGTTTCACTTTTAAGGAGGATGAGTAAAATATTAAACATCTAAAACGCGTAGGAAAGGAACTCACTTCTAGATATAGAAAACTTCTTAACAGATTTTTCTCCTTTGAAATTTGAATGCATGAAGGTTAATACAAGTAATTTTTTTTTTATGTCATTGTAGAAATACCGACTTCATACTCGTAGAGTACCACCTACTACTACAGCTGCTCCTGCAAACCAATCCGTAGTTGTTTTGGGGAGTTTGTGGATGTCCCAGGATCAGTATGGTGACTCCTCAAAGGGCAGTTCTCAGTCTGGTTCTCCTCAAGGTCCTCTCCAGTTAGGCGGGAACACAGGAGGGACCTCTACAACAGGAGGTGATAGCATGGAAGATGACGAAGATGCAAAATCCGAGGGATATAGCTGGAAAAGTCATATTAGCAAACCTGGAAAAGATGATGTATAGAGTGTATCCACAATGAATTTTGCAGATAAAAAGTATACATGGGAGGAATTTTATGAACTATATAACAATAATTATATAATATATAAAGGAGAAGGATCTTTCGAGAGAGAGAGAGAGAGAGAGGCTGTTAAATTTTGCAGGGTTAGCTTTTCTTCTGTATTGAATCTGAGTTTTGTTTTCCCGGAATTGATATAAGGATTCTAAAATGCTCCATGTTTTTATGGATGAAAGTGAGACCTTCTTATTTCCATGTCATAAAAGCTTCTAGTTTGCCTTCTAATTTCTCTGTTATTTAACCATTACAACTTCCATTTTTTCTCCATGAATTTGAGAACTCTCATGAGGAAAACCACAATAAATGCTGCTATGTGCTTTGCCTTACACACAGGGAAAGACAAGATAGATCAAATTCTCTTATATCTGCCTTCGTTTTGGGCAATTAAACAGTAGTAGTTAGGATTCTTTCTCTTTCAATGTCAGTAAACTTTCTGGTTGTCAATAAGATTTGACATTAGAATTGACAGAGAATCTCATAACCCCTTTTGTTACACATTCTTAGAATCAGTCTACTTCACCTCCAGAAAAAATAAAAAATAAAAAAAATTGCAGAAAAACTGATATTCCTCTCATGACTTGAGAGCCATGAATGGTGCCCTTTCAACCTAAGCCAAATCTTTTACACCCCACCAAGAAAAAAAGAATGCAAAACCAAATCTCAGCTTTTACAGTTGACAATGGAGACAAATATTATCAGAAAAATTTTGATTTTGTGGGAATCATTATATTTCAGTGTTCAATTTGGTGGGTGAGAGTGTTTTGGTTGTACAGATTATGAGGACAAGATCTGGACTTCTTATTATTCCTTTACTATCTTATGCTTATATTCAATCCCAATCATTCTTCAAAGGATAAGAATAAGACTAAATGAATCAGTAGTTGATGTTATTCCCCTTAATTTATCCCACAAACCACTCGAACAGTCTCAATTGAATATGACTGCTAGCTTGGGAAAGAGAATTCTAACCATATTTGATTATGACTTGGGGCCTAATCTGTTCTTCTAATTTAATGATCCATAGATTTACCGACCTTGTTTTGCAAAATCTAAGTTCGAAACCAGAACCCCATCACACCCTTAATTTAATCTTCAGTTATGTACGTGTTCATAAGAGGACTCGAACTTAAACCATGTAAAAGCAAATCATAGACCTGATCATCTGGCTAACTTCTACACCTAATTGCATATACTAGATTAGGATAAAAGTATCAAGCTCCGTAAATAAAAACAATAACCTTTAACTATGTAAATACCTATGAGAAAATTCGTATTCGCTTTACAAACCCAAGTTTGAAACTACAGTCGCCGTCTAACCCACGAAAAGTTTTCAACTTAAATGTTGTAAAAGCAAAACATAGAGACTTAATCATTCTTTTTCTTTTTTTTGATTATCGGGGTTGTTTGTCGGGCCAGCTTGTACGCATCTCAACTAATCTCTTCAAGCCTTAAAACTGTTGATTAGGTTAGAACTTCAACGGCATAGCCAAGAAGGAGGAGAGCCAATAATTTGGTGTGAAAACGAACAAGCCATTGATTGGTGAAGATCCCCAAATTTTTATCCTTTTCACCTAACCCTAACCCAGTCACATCCCACTAAGAAAACACAATCACTTGTTTATGTTTATCTGGGTGCATGACAAAACAGTCACAGGCAAAATAATAGAGAGAATCTTATACACAAGATATCATGAATTGAGTTGAGCCCACTCTTGACAGCTCCACCTTTTTTTTTAAATAAAATTTTCTCATAAAGTTCTCTTTCTAATTTTGGCTTCATTTTATGTTAAATTAAATCAAGATTCTTAAATTCCCATTAATTAGAGATTAGAGAATGGAATACTATGCTGCAGCTAAGCAAAGAATGGTTGGTTATTCACATGGGCATTAAATGAAAATAAAGAATTAACGGTTTTTTCCCATCCAAATAATGGCTTACTGATACTTTCGCACTCACGTACGTTTCAAATATTATTTTATTACTCAAATTTATATTCTGGCGGCGAACAAAGAGCAATCTCGGTCTAAGTTATTGAGGCTTTTGAAGAGGGGTGACTGATGAGTCTTTTGATGATGGAAGGTTGGATTTTGGTGGTTGTGATTGATTAGACTACGCAAACCCTAATCATTCGATTGTCAATGATTGTAGTAGGGTTTGAAGGGTTTTAGTAAGTGATAATCAGAGAAGAAAACAGTGGTGGTTTGTCGTTATAATGATGTCAGAATCGAAAACAGAATAAAATTTTGGATAGTAAAGTGGTATTTTAAAAGTCTGTGGGTGGTCCAAAACCAAAGTTAATTCCTTATTTATTTATTTGAATGATTGCTATGATTATCATAGTTTTAAATAAGGAAACCTGCCCAATTGGGTAATGCCCAAAAGCTTGTTTACCAAAATGGAAATCAATAACATGTTTAATTTATAATCAAGTTGTTAATTGTGATTATGTCAGACCAAAGCAAACACATTAACTCTAACTTTAACTTGTTAATCAATTTTAAATATTTATTAGCAAAAAAAAAAAAAAATAATAGTGTAAAGTGGGTTTAATTTAATATTCATTCTTATAATTGTGTTGGTAATAATGTGTTTACGATTTAGGGGTTTAGTTGTGTTATGTTGTGGGGGAAATCAAGAGTAGATAAATTCCCTCTTTGACATGTAGATATCTCGCGATATGGATCTCATGATCAAGGTCGAAGATTATTCTACTCCCCGTTTTGTCGAATTTGAGTTCATTTCCAACTCACTATATAAACCCTGTTGTATTCTGTTTCTAGAGAGGGAGGATAAGTCACAGGAAACCAATTGTAAACTCCTTGTAAATCAAATTACTGTTTCAACACATTCAATAACATAACAGTGGAGGCCTTGCGTTACGAGCAGCCGTACCACTAAAAAAAAATCTCTCTGTTCTTTGTGTTTTATATTAATCCTTGCATATTCCTCAACATATCGTTTTATTGCTGATCCATCGAGGTCATACACAAATCCTATGTATTTCTAACACTATCAATCACGTAGTTCTGGTTGGTGCAAATTTATGCATCAACATGTTAAATTTGTAGTGTTTGTTTTCACTAGATATTATTTTTTTTAATCTAAATAAAGAGTTTTGTTTTTTTTTTTTTTTTTTTTCATTAAGAAATTAATATTTACTGATGTAATTAATTTGGGCCAGAAAGACCCAAATTTGGAGAACGATGGCCCATAAGTGGCTATTGGGCTTTTATGGGCCTAACATTACAAACCAACCCATTAACCTAACCCACAATACATATTACCTGACTACCAAGCAACCTCATTTTTTGTTTTTTATTTTGTAAATTACAAATTTATCCTTAGATTAAATTATAAACTTTCAATTTTATTTTCTTATAAAAAATTTTCACACCTCTTATACATCCATAAAACCCCTAATTTTTTCTTTTAATTTTGAGAATTAGAAGAAAAAATTAAATTTTTAATGGCAGAAAAAGTTACTAACGACACGTCGTCGTAAGTATGTAATTGTTTCTCAATTTTTTTCTTTTAATTTAAATTATATATATTTTTTCATAATTGTGCGATAGGGAATATATAGCATGAATAAAGATAATAAAACGCTTATGATAGGAGATATATAGCATGAATGAAAATTATAAAACAGTTATGATTTATTCATGAAATTTTAAAGCGTAATATTATTTATCGAATCTTATGACCCTTTCTTAACAATTGAATTTGCATGAATTATTTTATATTTATATATTAATTATATTAATAAATAAGAGCTATTTATCACATTTTTTCCTCAAAATTTTAAAGCGTAATATTATTTATCGAATCTTAGGACCCTTTCTTAACAATTGAATTTGCATGAATTATTTTATATTTATATAATAATTATATTAATAAATAAGAGTTATTTATAACATTTTTTTTCACAAAATTTTAATGACGAAATTACCCTCATGAAGATTTGAGGGAAAAGAGTAATTGAAACTACCCTTTTGGAAAAATCTAAACCTTAAAAAAACGGTCAAACCCACAAGCAACGGTCAACTGTAGGAATTGTCTCTCAAAAGAACACCCATATTTGCGCGCGAAATGTGGATTCAATATCAAGTTTACAGTTACTAAAGTTCAGGGGAGAGAGAGAGAGAGAGAGAAAGCAGAAACGATTAAACAAGATTTCACAAACACACTAATCCTCAGATAAGATTGAAGAAAACCAAATCAAGCAATGGCTCAAGCACAAGCCGAGAGGATTGAAGAAAAGAGTATTCAAGAGAAAGAAGGAACAGCGATGAAGAACAGGAATGGGAGTAGTAAAAATAATGGTAGTACTAGTAGTGGGACTGTGCCCTTCAAATTCAATGCTCAGGCACCTGAATTTGTGCCCAGATCGCAAACCCAGATGCCCATTTCGGGATATTACTATCCTTGTTTTCATTATCTGGGTGGGACTGTTGGTGCCTCTGATTGGATCTTTGTTGGGGATCAAGAACCTGTTTATGCCATCTCAAACCCTAATGTCACTCTTCCTAATTCCCCCAAGAATGTCCTCACTGATGATCTCAAACAAAAGATCATCAAACAGGTTACCCTACTTTTGCTTCTTTTTTTTCGATTGTTTTTTATTAGGATCGGCCTATGATCTATTCAAACTTAGATAGAATTTGACCTTATCTTTAGTGCTTTAATTATTAAGATGATTCAATTTAGATCAAGGGACATTTCTTAATTTAGTTTGGCATTTCAATGTTCTGAGATTTTTAAAGGGCTGTCATGAATTTCTTGACACCAATTAAGATCTCTTCACAGCTCGATTTCCATGTCTCTTCATCATCCTCCCCTCTTCTGATCCTTTTCTGATAGACTTTGAGCACATTAAAAAGTTGAATTACATTAATACGGTTAGATCTCTGTTATGATAAACTGGCTTTGCGAGTGTTAGTCACTGTTGAGTTCTGATAACCCTCTTCCTTTTTCATTCCATAAGGAAGACTCTTGATGCATTTAGTCTTTGGGCTTTTGCTAGGATAATTTTTCCAGCTCAAATCATTGTGAAACATTATCTTCTAGTTCTTCATAAGTTTCCCAGTTTATTTCCAGGTACGTTTTGATTTAAGGATGGTTTATGACATTATGAACAATACAGGTGGAATACCAGTTCAGTGACATGAGTCTTCTTGCAAATGAAACTTTATCAAAACACATAAATAAAGATCCAGAAGGTTATGGTGAGGATCATTGCATTGTATTTAATAGATTCCAATTGCTCAAGTTGCTGATTCTTATACTTCCAAATGAAACAATTTTGATTCATGATTGTTGGCTCTTCAACAGTGCCCATTTCTGTTCTTGCTTCTATGAAGAAGATCAAGTCTCTTGTTGGTAATAACCAGATGCTTCCCCAAGCACTGCGGTCCTCTTCAAAGCTTGTAAGTTTTTCTGTTAAATTACACAATCATAGCTTATTATGACAGTGAAAGTACATAATTCAGCATAATTTCTTCAGTGTGCTCTATGAATATTGACATCCTTTTCCTTTCTATGATGCCTTGAAAGGTTCTAAGCGATGATGGTAAGAAGGTTAGGCGTAAACACCCTTTCACAGAGAAAGAGAAAGAGGAATTGCAGGTAAAGATACTCGAACCTATTAAATTACATGGTTGATCATAAAGTTGCTCTTCGAAATCTATTGGAACAATGCAATTTTCTGTTTTGTTTTGCAGTCTCGTACTGTTGTAGCAGAGAATTTGCCCGAAGATCATTCTCACCAAAACTTGGAGAAAATATTTAGTGTGGTTGGAAGGTTGGATCAACAACTTAGTTATATATATCTCTTCCCAGTATCTTACATATGCTCTGCATACTTATAGTTTCTATCATCACCAGAGTGAAAACCATCCGCATTTGTCATCCTCCTGAAATCAATTCTTCACGCTCTAAATGCGATTTCTTTGTGAGTAACAAGGTATGACAAAGAATGGATTAAGCTCATTGTGTTTATAAAAGCTAGAGATCTCTACATAGAAGTTTTTTAATGTAACTTTAATGTTTCTTTTTCTTAAGCTACATGCACTTGTGGAGTATGAGAATTCTGATATAGCTGAGAAGGCGGTATGTTTGTTAACACTAGACTCCTGTAGTTTTGTTTTCAAATTTTATTAAACTTATTTTAACAGCATTGAGAGTTTGCTAACTTCACCAGGTTGACAAGTTAAATGATGAAAGGAACTGGAGGAAAGGGCTTCGAGTAAGGCCACTGCTTAGATGCTCGGTATGTGTAATCACATTGATACTATTCACTACAAACATTGTCTTTGTTCATTCTCCTCTTGTGCTTCTGCTCTATAGAACATTTATAGTTTCCAATTTACAATTGTGCAGCCAAAATCTGTTCTAAAGAACAGAAAGTCAGAGTTTGATGGCATTTTAGATGATGAGGAAGACGCTGAAGATACATATCAGCTAAACCACCCAGATTTGGTCATTGAGAATAATGTAAGTGTCCTAGTTTTCAGAAAATAAGGTTTGTGTTTCCAATCACAGAATGGGAAGCATTTGGTTTCTGAAAAATGGCATTATGATAACTGTTCTGCTGTGTACTTGGGAAATATGTAGAACAAGAGAATGAAAATGTTACAATCTCATGTAAGGTGTTTTGGCAGGCTGAAGAACATTCAATGGGATCAAAGAAGGGATGGGCTAGAGGGCGTGGAAAGGGGCGTGGACGCGGACAAACCCTCATCGGACGTGGGCTGCTGGCCCCATCTCCTCAATCAAGCAGTGCAGCTCAGTCTGAAGCATATGCCAAACAGACTTCTAAGGGTCCTAGAATGCCAGATGGAACCAGGGGTTTCGTCATGGGGCGAGGCAAGCCATCAAGTTCACCAGCTCTTGCCGCTTCATCTTAAAAATTCTGCCACAACTGGGCTGTGCTCTAGCTATTAGTTACCAGATGGCTCTGCAACTCCTGAAAGCAGCAAATGAGTAAAACTAGGCAATAATAATATGTAGTAGACTGGTCTATAATTCTACGTTTAGTCATTCATTCATTCATTCATGTTCTTCTCAGTAACTCAAGATGTATAGTTATGGTCTGTCGCAACTATGACAGTCATAGTACCTATTTGCTCAAATTTTGTCTATCATTAGATTGAGACTATTTTTTTGTGTATCAGCAAACACGTCCGTCTTCTTGCATTTGTGTTATGTTAAAAAACATAACATATTAATAAAAGCTCTACCATAAGATATAAAAGGAAGAAAAATCTGTATCTCTACTCTATGATTCTTCAAGTTTGTCACTCACATTATCTGTTTCATTGGTCATGTAAATTGGATAAAAAATGTTTGAAAAAGTCAGAAACTGTTAGATTTTTATGAAGTAGATCAAATACGGGGTGTCTGAGCTAGCTTGTGCGTACTTTAACTAATCCCCCAAGGCCTGAAGTTAATGGTCAAGTAAGCCGCCCTTGTTAATATTCGTACAGATTCAAACTCAGAACTTCTTGAACAATACACCTAAGAGTCTCAAGCAGACCGTCAAACTACCTTTAAAACTAACTAATTCAGTTGATTGTATTCCTTTGATTGTTGGATGTTTAAGAGATCAATAATACTTTGCGTACTAACGAATTTTACTGACCAATGTATTAACTTAAAGCATAGTACGGGTACCATATGTAATTTTAACAAAGGTTAGTAAGATGATCAATACAATCCGTGAATACGCATAGCATGACCCTTAAGAGATAGGGAGACAGGGAGTATTATCTTTGTAAAGTTTAAGAAAAACTGTCATCGTGAAATTGCTAATATTAAACATATTATATTTAATTAAAAAAAATCAAGTGGCCTATTAGCTCAGTTGGTTAGAGCGTCGTGCTAATAACGCGAAGGTCGCAGGTTCGAGACCTGCATGGGCCAAATTTTTGGTCGTATTTTAATTTGGTTTTAAATTTGTGATTTATTAGCATGTGTATTGCTCGACAAAATACCTGAAAGAGTGTACTTTAAATAGTTATTTAGTGACCATTCCAATTAATTTCAGTCCATATATAATTTATTGTCATGGGAACTTTACATATCATTTTTTTGGGTCTAAATTGACACACTTTCTGTGTATGAAGTTGGTTTATTTAGCATGTCTCATGCATCATCTTATCATGTTTTGTAAAGATAGTGACTAGTTCTCTAATTAATTACAGGAGTCCCTTAGAGGTGGACAAACAGGACCCAAGCCTGGCCTGTATAAGACCGGTCCTATGTAGGCCTGATAGGGGTGACTGGGCTCACCCTCAAGGACCGATCCCTTAGAGGTGGGCAAACGGGACCCGAGCCTAGCCTGTATAGGACTGATCCTATGTAGGCCTGATAGGGGTGACCGAGCCCGAGCCCTAGAGGAGGGATCGACCTGGGCCCGGTAACTCCTCCCCGAGGCCCGGGCCAATCCTGGGCTTTTTGCCCACCTCTACAGTCTACATCCTTTATGCTCTACCGTGTGATGCATCATAATCTTAGATAGTTTTCAAGTACTCGAAAAAATATTTAATACAAAATCATCAATACATTTAGCCGATGAGAGGCGTTGGTGAGATATCCTCTCATTGACTAGTTGTATTGTAACCTGTCGTAGAAACACTTTCTCCAAGTATTATATATGAATTTGCTGTTAGTAAACTCAAATTGCTAGTGACTTAATTTGACCCCCAGTGTTAAGATTTAGTGGGAGAATTTTTTTTCTTTATTATCCTCAGTTTCGTGGAATATAAGGTGATCTAGTGGGGAGTTTTTTCCTTCTTGTTATCATCTCTTAAATTCTCTGTACTAGAAATAATTACATTACATAATACAAAGTGCTCATAGAAGTATCTTACAATAGCCTGCTTTAAACTGACACTTGTACTTCCACTTGAAGAAATTGGTTAAGATATATAAATGGTGCCTTATCTTTTGGAAGTTGACTACCCTCTTTCAAGTCATTCTCATGCCTTCTTGATATGAAATCCTAGTCATGTCCTTTTAGGGTTTGGTTTTATTAATGGACATATGGCTTCTGCATCAATGGTGATAGTTTCGAGTTTTGACTTGCCTGAGTGTAGATTTGAATTAAGAAATAATTTTACAGAATCATCTTATATATAAAATTCTGCTTAGATTAGATAGCCGTCTCTGTTGTCACAGTCCACTACAGATTGTAGTGGGAATGTAAGCAGATTGAATATCTAAATTTAGGTATCGAAGCTGGAGGGTGCCTTTGGATATGTAATGAGTTATAATGTCATCAAAATATTAGATTTCTGATTCAGAATTTTCTTATAACCATCAAATGGCTGCTGCAATATTAATTATGCATTATTCCTGAGCGTGGCCATTAGGTACTGATCACCATTAGTGGCATGGCCACTTTCCAAGCTTAAACCAATGAAAATCCTTCGACCCTCCATTCATTTTGCTTATAAATCAACCATTATGCCCCCGTTTGAGTTCATCAAAATAAGTAGTTTAATTTGCAAAAGCTATGGCTCATAAACTCTTGTTATTCTCCACCATTCCTCTCTTTTTCATCTTCTGTTTGCCACCCCTTGTTTCATCCTTTCCTTCAGCTGGCCGGTTTGGCTTTGGCACGTATGATTTCTATGCTCGATCATGCCCCTATTTGCCAATGATTGTTACAAATAATGTTCAGACGGCTATCAGGAACGACAACCGGATGGCTGCATCCCTTCTTCGGTTGCACTTCCATGATTGTTTTGTGAATGTAATTGTTGCTGTAATCTGTAAATGCTTTATGTTAATACTAAGCTTATACTAAGAGGAAACGGGTTTATTAGATTTTTTATATGGGGCCCCGTGAATGCATGCATTATTAAGAGTGTTCTTGTCTTATTTTATTCTCTTTTTCTGCATAGGGTTGTGATGCCTCAATTCTTCTTGATGACACTGATAAATTAGAGGGAGAAAAAAATGCTTTACCTAATCGGAATTCAGTTCGCGGCTATGAAGTCATCGACAGTATAAAGGCAGACGTTGAAAAAGCCTGCCCATCAACCGTTTCATGTGTTGATATATTGGCTCTTGCAGCTAGAGAGGCTGTTGTTCAGGTAATTTATATTCGATTTATAGTTAATTGTGTTGAACTGATCTTTCTTTCATGAACTGATAGTTTCTGTTATTCTCCGATTTCTGGTACAGTCTGGAGGACCCTTCTGGCCAGTTCAATTAGGCCGACGAGATGGATTAACTGCAAATAAAGCAGCAGCTAATTCAGAACTACCATCCCCTATTGAGCCTCTGAAAAACATCACCGCCAAGTTCATTGCAAAGGGTCTTGACATAAAGGATGTTGCTGTCCTCTCAGGTTCTTTTGCTTTCACTTTCTCTTCTCTATACATTGATATTTTTTCGAAAAATTTTAGATGCTGTAGCAGTATTTGTTGTTGGGTATGATTCATATTTTGCATGGGCTTGAAGTGTCCTGTGCATACGCATTTGAGGGTCCTGCTCCCCGGTGAGTGGGCGGGGGTGAGGGGACAGTGCATTGGACTTGTTATTGTTTTACTAATATTTGGGTCTGTGTCAAAATAGATTTCGGTAAGCCTAAATGGGGTAGGGTTTTCTATTATACGAAGTAATAGTGAGAAACTGGGTTTATGACAAATAGAGAGCGTGAGACTGCAGTCAATATAGAGTGTAATTGCTGCAGAGTTCTGAAACAATAATACAAAATCTCTATTTGAATGCTGGACGTAGTTCTTTAATCGGAACGAAACAGGTAAATCAAATGTACTATTTATTTTTCTGTTTTATTTTATTGCGTGTGTTTGGCTGTGATTTCAACATTACTAAACCTCATTTTTGCTAAATGTAATTGACATGAATTTTGTCTGTTCTTTTACAGGAGCACATACTGTAGGTTTTGCTCAATGCTTCACCTTCAAGCATAGACTTTTTAACTACAAAGGCACTGGGCAGCCTGATCCTGCACTTGATTCCTTTGTACTTCCAAATTTACAAAGCATATGTCCAAATCAAGATTCATCAAACACCAATCTTTCTCCTCTCGACACCGCGAGCGTTTACCGATTCGATAATGGATATTACACAAACCTCATGCAGAGCAGAGGGCTTCTTGAATCTGATCAGGCATTAATGGGGGACTCAACAACTGCTGCATTGGTTAGGGCTTATAGTATGAACCCATATCTTTTCTCCAGTGATTTTGGTGTATCAATGGCGAAGATGGGAAACATTGGTGTGCTCACTGGGCAAGATGGGGAGATCAGGAAGGTTTGTAGGTCTGTAAATAACTGAGATGGGAAGAATAGACTGTTGGTTTTGATGGAATTCGTGAAGTTTGATCTATGCAGGCCATTAGCATATAAATAATCTGCTTCTGGTGTGTGCAATAGCTTATGTTGTCATTGCTCAGAAAAAGTTATTGCCTTCAGAATTTGTTTTTGAAGTTTGAATTCACTTAACTAGCTAGACACATTTTTGAATGAATAACACTTGCTATAAGTTAACCATAGCCCGTCACCCAACGGTCAACTAGAACTCTTGGTTGTATTATTCAAAAGATCATGACTTTGATCCATCTGAGTTGCTAATGAGATGATCATTGAGAGGATTTACTTAACTGTCAACTGTAGGACCCTGAAAGATTACTTGAGGTGTGCTCAAGATGATCCGGACACCCTAGTCACCAAGAAAAATAAGTCAAAAATAAAACCGCACTTCATTAACATAAAAAATTCAATAAAGATAAAAGTTGTTTTATTGGGAATTCTCTTCAAAACAGTCATAGTGGCAGGCCATAGAGACCATTAACATGAGCTGCAGAAATTTGTGCACTCCTCCAGTCAAGCAACAAGCATACATAATTTTTTTAAAGGATAAATAGATTTCCACTTTGAAATAAGAAGAAGAAGAAAAGGTGGATTGAATTGCACAAGGGTCTAGAAAAGAAGCCGACAAGGAGTGCATGGATTCAAAAAAAAATAAAAATAAAAAAACAAGAAATAAAAAAGAAATAAAAAAGAAAAGCCGGTGGTATGATGGCTGAGGCTGGCTGAACCCATCGAGATCTCAGAAAGCACTCATAAATGCCACCCTTTTATATAATTGGATCTGTCAAAAGTATTCTATTTCATGAACTATCATAATCACCATCGTCATCATCATCGTCATCATCCTCATTCATTCACACAGACGCAGAGACAGAGACAGAGACACAGACAATATTCTCTGTTATTCAAATTTGATTCTCCTCAAAACAGGCCAATGGCTTTTTTGGGATTAGGGGCCGGTTCCCAAGTCAAGACTTTGATCAAGTCACTACCCTATTCCCTTTTGTTCAATTTCAATGCAACAGTGAGTGGTGCTGCTGCCATGGTGACTCTTGGGGTATTATCTAAGAGACCCTGAATTCGATTTACTTCCGTTGCTAATAAGAGTGATTATTAGAGATTTACCTAGTTTTTAACCTAAGGGTCTATTTGAGAGTTTTTTTTTTTCACTGGTTTTGAGGGATTTTTAATTAGACTGATTTTGAGGTGTTCTAAAACCATTACTTACTAGATTTTTTATGGACTGGTTTTGACTGGTTTAAAAACTCCTCAAAACCAGTGTAGTGTATTTTTTAGGGGTTTATAAAACACCTCAAATCGTGGTATTTTGACTGGTTTAAAAATTTTATCCCAAAAAAACTCTTTTCCACTATTATGAATCTCTTTCAGAGTTTGCTGTTCTTGGATATGAATTGAGTTATTTAATGGAAAACTCAAACTCATTGGTAATGTGGGAAGCTCAATTTGGCTTCTTTTGCATATATTTGCAGCAAATCTAGTTGTTGAGTGGAAGTCAAATTATCAAGTATGCTAATAGTGACAGCATAACGAATGTCATCAACTAAATTACATATTTTAGTGAGAACATACAAATAAATTAAATAATTATAATGAAAGAACTTACAAATAAATTAAACTTGGAAGGAACTTTGATACTAAGTATTGGTAATTGAAAAAAAAAAAACTCCCAAGTACCGGTTGAAGTTGGGTTATTTTAATAGGCATATATGTAAATTTATCATTTTAAAAAACTGTCAGAATCATCAAAAAATAAACTCTCAAGCCCAAGTTGGGTGTTTTAAAAAAAGTCAATAAAAACCCCTCAAAACCTCTACGGTGGTTTACCCTTAAAACCGTTACGATGGTTTACCCTCATAACCGTTACCATAAAACTCTTAAGCAGATCCTAAACAACCGGAAAATTAATTGAGGTACGTCCCTAAAAAAAAAAAAAAAAAAAAAAAAATCCCCTAATCATTAATAATTTTGTAATATAAAAAATTACATTAATGAAACAATAAATGGTGTTTGATCTAAAATGGAAAAGTCAAAGTGATGAAATTAAAGACGTGCATCACAAGAAATATTAATTATAATAACTATACTATATAATAATTAATAAGCCATTATGCTATCCTTAATTATTCATTTAAATTATAACCAAAGCTAGTGCCTTCCTCTATAATTACTTAGGCATCCCACACATTCGAGAGATGGCTTCAATGCTTTTCTTTTCCCTTTCAGCGTTTGGAGAGCATACAAGGTTGAACGGTTTTAAGAAGCATTCACGTGGGGTGTGATAGTCGAGACGTCAAACGTGTATCCTCTTGTCATATTAACAATGCTTCATAAGACTCTTTAGGAGGAGAGTGTAAAGTTGTTCTTTATAATTGATGATGAAAAAAGGATTAGGTCATCCTTGCACAAACTGGTCGGGAGTTGAAGCCGCTTCCCTTATGAATCTATGACAGGACGAAACCGATAAACCTCGAGGTGATGAATGACGAACGTGTAGGGTTTAACCCCTCTCAAGTGTGATGTTAGAGTGCCGCACAAACCATTATGCTGTGAATACAATATGCTGCTTCTTTTTTTTTTTTTTTTTTTTGTTTTTAAAAGATAAAACTTTTGACCTTTGATAAAAGCAAAGCAAACTTATCTCCGGTGCCTAAAAAGTAATCTTAAAATGAAATGCAAATATAATTATTAATGAATTAAAATTACACCGAAAAACAGAAAAAAAAAAAAAAAAAAAAAAAAAAAAGAATGATTCTGAAATTCTCCGATGAAAAAAACTTGAATATTCTTTCAAATCTCCAGAGCTTCAGTAGGTCAAACTGTATCATGTGATTCTTCCATTGCTATTAAGCATAGCTTTACTATTATTACCTATCGTAAACAGTTTCTTGTCTGTACTGAGATCAGAAAGAAAACACTTCTTTCTTCATTTCAAAAAGTGTTTCTTTAAGTGTTTTTGTTTTAGTTTAAACTCCTCTTTTTCCTTCTTTCCTCTCACTTTCACCCAACTTCATCAGACTCCATTATTCATTTCTTAACACTGAATATTTCTTCTTCTTTTGTTTTTGCCACTTTTAGTAGCCGAACTGACTGAACCCCCTTCCAAGATTGCTTTTTAGCTCTCTTGTTTTGTCTTTGCCTGCTAAAACCTGAAGAACCCTCAAGAGTTTGCATTTGATATAATTCTTTGGTGGGGTTGTTGTATTATTATTTACATGTCTACGCCGCCGCTGCTGGATCAACAGCCACGCCTATGGCGGTGACGCAGCAAGCGTACACGGCCCGTTCGGGTCACGGGTCGGTTGGGCCTGTTATTGCAGTGTCGGCAGTGATAATTATGCTTGGAGTGTAGCGGGCATGATAGGGAGGTTGTGTTCGGGTCGTGGGTATGGGTTGGGAGAGTACGATTTTGAAGGATGGTGTTGAAAGGAAATGCTCTTGTCTTGATGGTAATATCGACCCGCACCCGACCCGTCCTGAAATCCCAGTAGCGGAGCCGGTAGTAGTACAAGAGGCACCACCTACGAGATTAAGGAACAAGAACAAGAACAAGAACGGAAGTCTCATGGAGCACAACCAAGTAATGAATCTTGATTCCATCATGAATGATTATAGCTTTTTGTCTGTATTTTTTTTTTTTTTAATTCTTCTGTGAACAATAATGGATGTTAATGGCAGAAAGATAAGCAGTAAAAAAAAAAAAAAAAATACTCTTATTTTATTTATATGGGATAATTTTATTTATTGGTATTGGTTTCATGGGATTCTTTTGGTTTGATACATTTGAAGAAGAATAAATAAATTAATCTAACATTCCTTTTTAGGTAGAAGAGACAATATTAGGGTTTAAGACTCTGGGGTTTTGGATTTCCCAATGCAGATACTGCCATTGTTGCAACAAAATCAATGGATGAGTTCGGTTTAATATTTCTATCTTGTTCCTCTTAAGGAAATACCATTATATTTTTTAATTATTTTTAGACTCCTTAAGTTTATTAATTTTATTAAATATCCTAGAAAAAATTTAAAAATTAATAAAAACATTCCCACCAATCTATAGTTGCCAGATTCCAGTAATCATCATCGGTGGTAGCCAGAATCTATCACAATGGCCTACAAACGATCGGAACTTGTCGATAATTCGTCAATTTGGCCTTTTTCAATAGTTGATGGCCAGATCTGGCTGTCGCTCTAGCCTTTTCCAGCCAGATCTGATCGGTCTGCATCGTAGCACCAGATTCCAACCAGATTCCGACAGTGGTGGCCAGAATCTGGCACTGTGGGTGAGTAGGGGTTTTTTTGTTATTTTACAAAATTTTTATATATTTGGATGTTTAGTTAAATTAGCAAACCTAGGGGTTTTTTTTTTTAATTTTTAAATTTTACCTCGTAATAATCATTCTATTCAACTATCCAATACTATCTCCAAAATCCTATCCAAAATAATAAACTAAACGCACCTAATATATTAAAAAGAGCAAACGATATATTCCCACCTGAGGTTAAGTGAAATCCTGCCATTTATTCCAGATTCACACCCATAGATTAACACCGTTAATTAATTTTGAATTCTGACGTGTGTTACTACCATCCTATCCTTTACTTTTTTTTCCCCCACACAACCACCATTTTCAGCCTTGTTCCGGTTGGGTTTTCACCCAAAATCACCTACAACCTCTTCCTTGTAACCCCTACACTAAAACCCACCAAACCCCTTCTCCGATGCACCCTCCCATCACAAGAAAACGGCCTCCTTGGCGTTTGTGTTTTCTCCCAACTTTGCTGCCAAATTCTGGCTTATTCCCTCATTGAAAATTCACCCCAAAGCCACCAATTAACTCCCCTTCATCGCCTCTACAAAACCCACCCTCTCATCGGCCATCGTCACTCACCGTTTGCTGCCCAAGTTCCATTCCCAACATTGTACGACAACGTTTTTATCACCTTTTTTTCACCCTTTTTTCTGCCTTTTTGACCCCCCATCCTCCTTTTGTTGCTTTGTTGTGGTTGTTGTGCATTTTTTGGCCACCGGTTATCATCCTCCAACCCAAAATCTCCATTCAAAGTCACGCCTATTAGCGGTTTGAGGAAATTCCTCAACTAGTTGCCCAACCAAGCACAAGCCACTTTCTGGTGATGGGAAGATGCAACAGTGAAGGGGTTTGGTGAGTTTTGGTGTAGGGTTACAAGGAAGAGGTTGGAGGTGATTTTGGGTGAAAAACCAGCTGGAACAAGGCTGAAAACGCCTACGTCTTAGTGGCGGTGGCGGCAGGTGATGGTGATGGTGATGGTGGCTGTGTTGGAGAAAATAAAAAGTGGAGGGTAGGATGGTAATTACACATGTCAAAATTCAAAATTAATTAACCGAGTTAGTTTAAGGGTGTGAATTTGGAATAAATGCAATAAGAGATATGAACTCGAGGTTTCACTAAACCTTGGGTGGAAGCATGTCATTTGCTCTTTTTAAAATAAACCCTTTTGAATTATCATTCAAAATCATCTTATAAATAAATTTCAATCCAATTAACAAGATAAATTCAGTCTTTAATGGCTAGGGACACACAAGATTCAAATTTTTTTTGCAGGAAAGTGGAAGTATAACCCATCATTTCTGATAAGATTTTTGAATTAAAATAGCTTTCTGGTAAGTTCAGCTGTACTTTGTGACATCATGTGAGCATATTTATAGTCAAAAATCTTTGATGGGATTCAACATCTATCCACCATCTGGCAGCAAGCAGTTCATAGTTACATGAATTGATCTTAGCTCTTCTTCATCTTCAAGTTCCAGTACATACTTATCAATGATGAATCACCATTCACCACCAGAGAAAGGTTATCTTTTTCTTTTTGAAAAAGAAGAAAAAAAGAAAATCTGGAAGCGGACAGATTTTAATAATGGAAAACAGACGGAATATGAAAAAACAACAAAAGTGGGGGGTGGCTTTGGATTAGCAGCTAGCTCTTGAAACTTTTGTCTTACTCACTCAGAACTTTTGTAATTTTCCCGAGAAAATGGTAAGGTGACATTGACCAATGAAGAGAGGCATTATGATGAGTTGATCACATGGGGTCTAGTCTCTGAGATGCTAAAAACAATACCTAAATCTGAGTTAATTGATCCTTGAAAAGCCATGTGAAATGGGCAGCTTTTGTCTCAGTATATGTCAAACTCAAAACTCGAAGTTAAAAGGTGAGTGTTTTTAGCTTTGTGTACAAAATATGTACTGTTCTTTTGGGATTTTTCTCTTTGCCTTTCTGATTCTTTTGTCAGTCACTCACTCTTTGTGATAACTTTTTATTTCGTCCTTCAGGTTTGGGATATGTTTATTTATCCCATATTATTATTATTTTTTTATGATTATCAAGGTTAGTTTATCTAAAACTCAACTAATATTCTAGACACATTGAACACCCTAAAAACAGAATGTTTTAGATAAACCACAAATATAATAGGAGAAAGTAATGTGGTTTGAACTCAAGAAGTCAATAATGAGAGCAAAACTTCTTAAAAGTCAGACCAACCCTTTGAGATTGTCAAAGTATAATTGGTTACAAAAACGCTTCAGTCTTATCAAAGTCAAATGATAGACATTAATGTTCTCAACACATTGACACACATTTTTCACTTAAAAGTCTATTATACCCTTGTCGACCATATTAAATTGATGATTATTAAAGAAAATTACAATTCGAGAGACATTAAAATTGTACTTCGAGAGTTTAAGACATGTCTCAAAGAATAAAGGCATGTGGCACGATGAGCATGTTCGCCTGAATGGTCCGTCTGTCGTGGTGGTCACAGCATTGCCTAGTCAGCTATGGCACCTCTATCGGCGGTTTGTCTTCTCCAGTTTTAGAAATCTCATCTTTGACGTATATATTAGGATTTAAATTGATTAAGGAAGATACAAATGATAATAGTGAGAAAGTTATCCTATCCAATCATATCTTATCCAATCCTACAAAAAATGCATATTTGTTTTAATATTCTCAAAATTCAATCATATTCTATTCAACTCGAAATATTTATATTTTTTTAACTCCCTAGATTTGTTAATTTAACTAAACACTCCCAACAATAAAAGTTTATAAATTGACAAAAATACTCTCATCCACCCACATATTCCCGACAGTTGGTCACTATCGCCAGAAGGTGGTCGAAATCTATTGAAATGGAGCACGACTGGTTGGATTTGGTAGTCGCCCGGAAAAGCCCAGATCAACGTACGATTGGCCAGATACAGCCGATCATGCGACATTTCGACTACTTATGGCCAACTGTCGGCATTTAATGGGTGGGTAGAGGTGTTTGTATTAATTTTTAATGTTTTATTGTTGGGTGTGTTTAGCTAAACTAACAAATATAGGGGATTAAAAAATAATCTAAATATTTTCAGAAAATGTTTTCCAAAAATTTGCCAAACACATTTTCAAATTCAAATCTTATTCTCGTAGTAACAACCCAACTCAACTTTTTAAAAAATATTACTCTAAATAATCTACCAAACACGCCCATATATTCTTTTATGTTTTTTAACACTATCCTTAAGAAATGTTAGACTTAGCAAAACACCATTAAAATTGTGGGCTATGAATAAACACCAATGCTCGATATTTGATAGGACTAAAATGTTAGTAACCCGTAATGTTAGTGGTAGAGTGAACATATCCCAAACCTAAATGATGAAATTAAGTGGACTCCACTATACTTTGGACCGATTTGTAAAATAAGGATCCAATTTATTTTGTAATGGACGGGCCAGCCCAACTCAATATATGGGCTGGGTTGGGCTTGGCTAAACGTAGACTCCAAAAACTTCAATTCTCATGAAGAGTGGTACCTAAATGCAAGCTTCTTTTGACCAATGCATCTTTAACCCGCTTTATAAAAACCAAAGAGTAACATTCTATCACCTCGTCGAGTAGGGTTTGAGGAATTCTGATCATCGCAATTTGTCTTACCCATTTCATTGTTGGAGCTCGGATTTGTCTACCCACTTCTTTTTAGTAAGGTTTATAACGGTCCTCTTGGCCCAAATCTAGATATCATTTTTTCAAATGAGTTAAGAGATCAATTGAACTTGTAAGCAGAGGATGTTACAATTAAAAATGCACCTACTCGGTGAATGATTTTTTTTTTCTTTTTTACAATGAAATTATCCATAAACCATTAGAGAAGAGACCATGTACTCACACGGATCAATGAATTAGGGTAAGATTAGATTTGCTTAGCTGTTTTAATTAATTGTTCTCCACTTTTAGTTTTTAAAGTTTTGGTGACCCATAATATATATTATATATATATAGATATCGATATATATATATATATATATATATGTTTTGATGTGACTGGAGTGTCCAAGCCAACTTGCGTATGTCTCAATTAATCTCCAAAATCTATTGAACACTTTACGAACCTAATAGATTAGGTAAGTTACAAATGTGATAGGTATTCACTTGGTAAGACTCGATTACAAGACCTTTAGGTAACCTAAGGTTTTGCCGTCCGGCCACAAGTCAAGTGGATTAGGTGCCCCAATTGCCCCATTCATTCATATGTCAACTCAATAATTCAGAAATACTCAATGTAACTAGCTTACTTTGAGTCACAATTTGCCTCATCAAAGTGCCCCACAATCCACGTTACCAATTAAATATAAAAAGATATTAAACATAAACATGAAAGCTTAGGTGATTTTGCTACTATAAGTGCCCCCACTTTGCTCCTAATAACACTATTTGTGAGTCAGCTTTACGTGGACTCACTCAATTTTGCAGGTGGGCATTTTCAATTTCCATTGACAGGAACAGGATCCACTAAATTGGTTGGATTCTTTAATTACCACTATATATAATTAGATAAGAGTAAAGGTTTGTCTTAATGATACTTTCCCACCCAAAGTTAATATTATGTTATTATTCAAAGCCGATTTCAGCCGATTTCGAAGATAAAAATTATCTCTGTCACCACCATTTGAATCTCTGGTCTCCTCTCTATAAAACCTCTCTCACTCCAATACTTGATTTCTTGTCGATTGTTGACCATTACAAAGTTAAAGTTTTATATTCTTAACTGATTTTCAGTTGATTCTGATAAAGAATATTCAATCAGTCACTATCATTCGATCCATCGGCCTCCACTATACAAAACTATTCTTACCTTAACTCTTGGTAACTCGTTGAACACCGGTTGAGAAAGTGAAGTGTATTTTAGGTACTAATAAAAATTATGAAATACAAACTTTGGGTGGGAAAATAGTGTTTTGAAATTTTTTTAGTGGGAAATTGTCGTTAAGGCAAATCTTGGGTAAATCTTGGGTGGAAAAAAGTCGTTTACCCATTAGATAAGTGAAAATGAGGCAAGCCAATCAACCGGTGGGTTGGTTTCTAGTGGTTTCCATCACATAATTAGCTACACTTATCTTTGTAATGTTAGGGGTGATCCATTTCAATTTAGATGTGACATTTGATTTTGGCCTTTTGGGCATAGATTATGCCGTATATGTTGTTAGCCTATGGAATATATGTTGATACTAAAAGACAATTCACACCCATTGTTTAATTTAATTTAATTTAGGGCAAGAAAAAAAAAAATACCAACCAAACCCTAACATTTGGAGAAAACTTAACATTGTCTCCCATATTTGCATTTATTATCTAATTCATCCCTTTATAGGTATTATATAACATTCGAGCATTGCTCTTCAAGGGTACGTAAACAAATAAAGGAGGTTATGGAATAAGATCATTATCCTCCTGCGTGACAATTCTCGCTAACCCCATTATACTCATTTCATGTCGACGTATTAGTTATTACCCACCTCGACAAATTCCTCAGAGAAGTTATCCCACAACAACCCACCGTTACGGTCCTCCAGATAAATCATGGGTAAAAGTATTATCTTTGTATTCAACAGAAAATCAAACCTGAGATTGTGGGTTAAAACCATACACAACCCCTTTAGTTCGCCTTACCATTGGGCTACTCATGTGTCGGTTATTACTCTATTGTCCAGTATATTCATGAATGATAATTGTGATGGTTATATAATAGACATTGTACTGAAAAAGTATAAATAGTGCTGAAAGTTATACAATAAATATTAAAATGTAATTAAATTAAGAACGATGCTATAGTTATTGAAAAAGTTTACCAAATTCATGCATCGAATAGACGTGGCACCATCGGCTTTTTTTAAAAAACAAAATACATAATTAATCAATGGTCATGATAGTGCCATATTTGCAAACAAATTCAAGGGTACGTAAACAAATAAAGAAGGTTATGGAATGAGATCATTATCGTCCTGCGTGACAATTCTCGCTAACCCCATTACACTCATTTCATGTCGACATGTTAGTTATTACCCATCTCGACAAATTCCTCAGAGAAGCTATCCCACATCAACCCACCGTTACGGTCCTCCAGATAAATCATGGGTAAAAATACTATCTTTGCATTCAATAGGAAATCGAACCTGAGATTGTAGATTAAAACCATACACAACCCTCTTAGTCAGCCTTCCCATTGGGCTACCCATGTGTCGGTTATTACTCTATTACCTTGTATATTCATGAATGATAATTGTGACGGTTATATAGTAGAGATTGTACTGAAAAAGTATAAATAGTGCTGAAAGTTATACAATAAAGATTAAAATGTAATTAAATTAAGAGCGATACTACAGTTATCGAAAAAATATATCGAATTCATGCACCGAACAAACGTGGTACCATCGGTTTTTTTTTAAAACAAAATTCATAATTAATCAACGATTATGATGGTGCCGTGTATCATTTTCCTTAAATTAAATTAATTTTGAGAGAGCAAATAAGTACTAAAACAGTAAAATTATTTATAAAATGAATAAATCACAGCGTTGAAAATCAAGATTATAATTAGATGCACGTGTGCTTTATAAAGGAATGTTCTAGATGCCCCCACTCTTCCAAAGATCTTGCCAGTTCCTTATCCACACATATTTCTAGAACAGTGGTAATTAATCTTAATTAATTAACATATTATTTGTTTATTTATTAAAATTATGAAATTATGATGGGTCATATCAAATCTAGTTTTTTGGAAAAAGGGAATTGCGAAAAGTCCCTGGAAAAGGTTAGAATTACAAAAAAGAAAGCAAAAAGGCCATAACAAGACACAGAGCAGACGGAGAGTTCAAAGAGTCAAAGAAGAAAGCATTTAATTTCAAACTATAAATACGTAGCGGGACTAGGGTTTGTTCTGTTTTGTTTTGGTTTGTTTTGTTGTCTCGTGTTTCTTCTTATGAGAAAAGAAACCTCTAGAATCTTTACAAAGAAAGAAAAAGAAGATGGTGAGACCGAGGTGTTTCTTGGACATAAGTATTGGAGGAGAACTCGAGGGGAGAATCATTGTGGAGCTCTACAACGATGTTGTTCCGAAAACGGCTGAAAACTTCAGGGCACTTTGTACTGGTGAGAAGGGCATTGGCCCTAACACGTCTGTTCCTCTCCATTTCAAGGTATCTTTGGTTCTTGGCTCTTTGATTATTGATTTTTACTTGCATTTGAAAGATATCAGTATTTTCAAGTTAGTGTTGTTTGTAGAAATGATGGGTTGATTGTGATGGCTTTCTGCGAAGATGATATTTTAAGGCATTACTTTGTTTTATGTGAATGAATGTGGTGATGATTTTGGCTTTTGAATCTTGATCATGGGTGGTTTTGATTACGTGACATGTTTGTTTTATTGATTGTTTAGTGACTGGTGAGCCATTGATGTTTATTTAGTTCTACTTTAGTTAGAGTTTTTTCTTTTCTTTTTTTCACATTTTTGGGTAATAGTTTGATTATTTTTGCATTGGAAAGGATGAGGTACTTTTTGTAACTGATAGCAAAGATGATGGATATATGCCTTTACTTTGGAAATTTCAGTTTTATGTTAGTGACTGGTTTATATTATGGAGGGAGGGGAATATCTGGGAAAATTATCACCATTGTTTATTTATTTACTTGTTGCGGAAGAATTTGGATTAATAAATGAATGAATGTAATAACTGTGTTTAATCTTTGATTGTTTGTGTTAGTGGTGTGGTTAGGGGATATTGATGCATTGTTTGTGTGTATGTATTTCTACTGGTTTATTCTTTTTGATGAAATTGCAATTATGGTTTTGCTAATTTGGGAAAAAATTATGTAATATTAGTTTAATTAATCAGAAGAGAAATTTGATTTTCTGCATTTGATCATTTGGTATTTGTAAATCATCTGAGCTCCAAGTGTCACGTTAGCTATGCCTCATTTATGGTTTTTTTGTTAGCTGTGATCATTTTTGTGTTTGTACGTATTTGTAAATCAATAATCCTACGATTTATCTTTTCTTTCTGATCAATTAGTGACATACCCTGAATGTATTGTGAATATTTTCTATTTATTTAGGGTGATTGAGTAATATCAGTTCTTCAATACCATTCACTGATAAAAACTAATCTCTTATTTGTTTCTTTTCCTAATGATAATTATATTTTTGTTTCAGGGAGTCTGTTTTCATCGTGTCATTAAAGGGTTTATGATACAAGGAGGAGACATTTCTGCTGGAGATGGCACTGGTGGAGAATCAATCTATGGGTTAAAGTTTGAAGATGAGAATTTCGAATTGAAACATGAACGAAAAGGAATGTTATCTATGGCTAATGCTGGCTCTAACACAAATGGGTCTCAGTTCTTCATCACAACAACTCGTACGTCTCACTTAGATGGGAAACACATTGTGTTTGGGAAGGTAGTTAAAGGAATGGGGGTTGTTCGTTCAATTGAGCATGTCACAACTGGTGAAAATGATCGCCCCACTGTTGATGTTGTAATTACTGATTGCGGAGAGATTCCTGAGGGGGCTGATGATGGGATATCTAATTTTTTCAAAGATGGTGATATTTATCCTGATTGGCCAGCTGACCTTGATAAGAGTCCCAATGAACTTTCTTGGTGGATGGATGCCGTTGACTCTATTAAAGCTTTTGGAAATGAACATTACAAGGTAATGACTGCTGTTATATGAATCTATCTCCCATTGACATATTTGGTGAACCAAATTGAACTATGTGAAACATAGTTATAGTAGGTGGAGACAAACATAGAAATATCATGTACTTCAGCATTTGAATTATTCTTATAGTTATTATTCTGATTACCTTTTCATTTCTCTGGTAATTCTTTTTTCTCTTTTCATTGCACCATTTTTGATAAGGCTGATTATTATTTTGTTAGAAACAAGACTATAAGATGGCTCTTAGAAAGTACCGGAAGGCTTTGCGTTATTTGGATATCTGCTGGGAGAAAGAAGGAATTGATGAAGGTTAATTATTTGTTATGGAATTCTGTTGTTTATTGCCTTTTTCATTTGAACTTGGTTATACTGACTGTGCATATTATTTACTCTTGTGGCTCTGCAGAGAAGAGTTCATCTTTAAGAAAGACAAAGTCACAGATCTTCACAAACAGCTCTGTAAGATCTCTCTCTCTCTCTCTCTCTCTCTCTCTCTCTCTCTCTTTTTCCCCAAATATAAGGGACTGCATTTGAGCATGGAGCATTTTATAGTTTATGTCATTGCTATGTGGATCAACGTATCTTCATCCATTGTATTATGCAAGGTAATTTTTTGAACAGAATGTCAAGAAGGCTTAGCAAGTTGTGGAAATCTTTTGTTGTAAGAAAATAGCCAGTGCCTCTATTGTAGTTTGACTCTTGTTTGGATTATTTTCAGTTGATATTTCTTTGTATCATTTCCTCCTCACCAACTTTAGAGTTCTTGGACTTTGTGATGGGATTGTATTCAAGTCCTGATGTGGTGCAAACCTTTTATCTGTTCATTACCTGTTGCCTCGGTATTTGACCACTATGAAGATAACTTTTGTACAGTTATTCTTCCTAAGCTTAATTTTGTCTATTAATTGATGCTTTATATCTTGCTATAGGCTTGTAAACTGAAAATGGGAGATCTTAAAGGGGCATTATTGGATACAGAGTTTGCAATGCGTGATGGAGATAACAATGTGAAAGCTTTGTTTCGTCAAGGTCAGGTTAGTATCATCCATCTGTAAGAATTTCAATCACTGGTATGGCAGGATCAATTTTATATAGTTTTCCTAGGTAGCTGCTATGTAGTCAACTCTTGAAAATTGTTTTTTCTTGGATTTGTAATAGAGGTTTTAATCATCATGAAATCTATAGCTTTCAGCTACTTTAGTTTTTTGCTTGTTCAAATCTGTTTAATTTATACAAGTTATGCTTACACAATTCTTTTATCCTAGGCTGGTGGGCTTGTAAAAATTTAAACTTGAAATAGTGCACCAGCTGGCTGTTTGAAGTGCATTAACATGTTTCTTTCTAGTTATCATTTGTTTAAATGTTCTGCCTTTAGATATTTTATCAGTTTCTCTCTCTCTCTCTCTCTCTTTTGGGATGGTTTACGCCTGCTTGCAAATTTGTTCTGTACCATTTTGTGTCTCATGACGCTTCAAATTCTAATGATTGTGTTCTTATCTATCAGGCATACATGGCCCTTAACGATGTTGATGCGGCTGTTGAAAGCTTTGAGAAGGCACTGAAATTGGAGCCAAATGATGGTATGTGATAGTCTTTGACTTTGCCTCTTGCATAGAATTAGTGGTGAAATGAACTCTGAACTTACAGATGTATGTTAATTTTAACATTATATTTACAGAGGATCCATATTCAGCTTCTCTTTTTTTTTTTTTTTTTCACTTTTTGAATCTATGATTTGGTTGAGTCATAATTATCAATAGGATTCTTTTGTGGGACAAGGTCTAGGATATTTATCAATTTGCAAACATTTATAAACTAACACACCCACACAAGCATGTCAATGTGTACTGTAATGGTACAGTAGTTTTAACTTTGAATGGAATAGAGTCGTATCTGTTAGCGTGATGCTTTCTTACATACATCCATTAGTAGTGGATTCTATTGTAAGTTGCTCATAACTTGTTTATCTTGTGCTATTCAGGTGGAATAAAGAAGGAACTTGCTGTTGCTAAGAAGAAGGTTGGTAGATTAAACTTACCTTGTCATATATATTTTTATGAGAAATAGTTATGGTCAAATATGTCTTAAATCATTAAACTTTTTTTTACAGATTCATGATAGACGTGAGCAGGAGAAAAGGCAATATCGCAAGATGTTTCAATAGCACTTTGGCCATTAACTGGTACGTTAATCACCTTCTGAAAGTTGTTGGCTGCCCTTCTTACTGTCAGCCTTATGGGATTTTGTAATGTTGAAGATCTTTTTATAGTAGTTGGATGGAGTCAACTGGTTCAGGCCTTTTCTTTTTCCTGTTACAAGCTCAGATAATCATATCTGATATTGGTATTCCTTTTCTTTTCTCTTTTCTTTTTTTTTTTTTTTTTTTTTTTTTTTTTTGTGTTTCAGGTTTTTGTTTTGCTGCAAATTCAACTGTACAAATTTGAGGCTTGAACCAATTCTTAATAGAGTCATTATACAAATTTATTTTGAACTGCAGCTTTTAGTAAAATATAGAATCTTCAGAAGCTGTTGAACTTTAACTGCATTACATTTCAATTTGTTCCATTTGAAGTTGGCCATAAAACAGACAATTTTGACTTGGATCTATTTTTAATGTTGGATTCATATTCTGCTTATGTTTCTGTGATTGTTTTAGTACAGGATTAGTAGCCTCTTGCTTCTTTCAATGTTTTAAAACTCAACCCCGGGTGGAACCTAGCAAAGTGGTCGGGTCTTGAGTTGATTGCTTTAACCGATTTGATCGATGGGTCAAACTGGTGTCCAAAAGTTTGAAATCTAATAAAAATACCCCAAACATTGAAAGCAGGACTCCAAATACCACCGTCGGCGTCAACAAATAGGGCTTGTTTCTGGCGACAATAATACTCTTAACCAAAACCCATCTCATCCTTCTTCCATTCGCCTCCCTAGTCGTCAACGACAACAGGATTTTTCTGACAATATTGTTTTCCAATTTCTGATCGATTCACTTAACGGAAATCAACGTCGATGCCATCGACAGTTTCTTTTCAAAAAATTTAATATTTTAGTCTTCAATTATTCACGGATTGATATCTTAATTTCTATGGTTTTAAATGAATAAAAAAATTTGTAACTCGGCCTAATAAGATACTAGATTCAACGGCTTCTTTGATTGTTTGCTTCAGAAAGAAGCTTCGCCATTTAGATAACGGGATGCTGGAACAAATAACATAAACACTTTTCACCCACTAATAAATATAATTGGGCATCAGAAATATCATAATTCCAATCTACAGTTTTCACGCTATGAAGAACAAGCAAATGTTGGACAGTAAAAGAACATTCACAACAACAACAAATTGTGGTAAATCCATTGTGGAATAAGCTATTTGTTATAGTCATCGAGCCCCAAATCTCTCAATGCATCGGTAGCGGCATCCTTGCAGCTTGCATGATTCACCTTTGCCTGCCTAATAAGTTTTTCGATGCCATTATTGAGCAGAAGGGTTCTGTCCAAAGAAAAGAGTCCATTAAGACAAACTGTGATTCTTTAATAATTCCACCACACAAAGATATAGGGCTTCCAATGAAAGGGTAAAAGCAGGTTGTGCCTTATGAGCGGCCTTGCCTGTTTTCTGGGTTTCTTGCTACAAGATTGCGGATCATGAAACAGGAGTTTTTTTGCAGTTGCTGTGCCTTGGGAAACTTTTGCATGACTTGGATAGCAAGGTCTCCTGCTCCAGCTTCCATGGCACGAGTTACGTTGTCCGGAGATCTCAAGGAAAGTACAGTATAATAGACATAACCTAAAGCACAAGAAAAATGACACCAGTGACAAAATATAAAAAGAAAAAAAGAAAAAAGAAACAACAATGAAACATAAATGCGTTGTTAAAATTGATGAAGGTCATCATGTACATTCATTTGTACAAGACTTGCTGGAGGCTTACCTCTTGCGAACAGAAGGATCATCAGAAAATCTTGCTGAGAGTTTGATTAGCATATCCATTCCGCCCTTCTCATAATAGAACTCTTATTCGAGTCACTTCCTGCCAACTAATCAGAAGAAGCATATAAAAGAAGAGCTTAAATGCTTTAACAAGAAGCAATAGTGATTTGAAAAGGCCAAGATCTGAAGTTTTTTTAAAGAAAGAAGGGTGAAAGAGAGCATTTTCAATTCTACCGTGGATAACAAAGAACAGCAAGTTCTAGCTACAGCTTTGTTGCCTTGTTCGCCACTCTCATCAATACATCGGAGAAGTGCATCAATACCACCACATTCTGCAATGGATGTGCATATTCATCCTGCAGCAAAATATATAAAAAATAAAAAATCCAAGTTAATACAAAATCTGCACTAAACTAGTATGGTAATTTCAAATTTTCATATTTGACATCAGCAAATCTAGTCTTCCACGCTACTGGTAGGATTTAGAAACATTCTATTGATGAAATTTGAGATACTTCCCATGCTTTAAGCTTTTGAAAGGAGCAAACATTTTCATTGATCACAACTTGTAAACATTATGAAATCAGATCATTTGATTAACACTAGTTAGTTCTCCTATAAAACTACAGTTTTAGCAATACTACCAGAGATATCAACAAATAGAAGGAATGTGGTATAGTATTTTTGCGTCAACTTAAATATTGCATGTTTCTTTGTGTGAGCAAATTTACACAGATACAACGAAAAAATATGAAATAGCAATTATGCACAAGCAATTAGATTAATCAAAAAGAAAAAGCAGCTTCCTTGTAATACTTCCAACACTATGTGTATGTTAATGTAAAATTTATACATACTGTAGAAGATAGGCTTTCATAATCGCTAGGGTAACGACTGATGGAAGGTTTTGAATCTTTTTGCTGGAATGATATTGGAGACTCAATATCATTATAAAAATCAACAATTTCTTCAAAAAAAAAAAAAAAAAATTGTTTAGCCACGTGCAGTTTGTTAGCTGATTTCCAAATCATTAGTAAGTATACATTATTACTCACTAAAGTCTGTAAGCAACAACAAGATTTGCAAAATACTTCATTAAAAGAACTTAAGACTTTTCTCTAAATTGCTACCATAAAAATGCTTACATAATCAAAATATCACAATTCATACTAGTTCACATTGACATACACAATGAAAATTGATGCCTTACATTAACTTACATTGACAGCAATGGCTTCATCACGAGCAGTAGCAACAACATTAGGTGAGGCAAGCCCTTCAGCTAGTGAAAGGTAAGAGCTTTTGCAATTCCAATCTTTCAAATCTCTGGCATAACCATAAACCTGAACGTTTGCAATTAGATCTGAATTCCTGATTACTTGAGGAACCCATTCATATGTCCATTTCTAGCACAGAAAAATTTGAATTAAAAAATATTCAAAATTATGAAGGAACTGCTCAGTCTAACAGATGAGTTTTGACACCATGACCTGGCTTCAAAACCAGCCTCACAAAATTTTCACCACCACCAAAATGAGAAAAAGAAAATGTATAAAAAGCATTAAAATGTTACAACTTCATAATCTATAGATGTGTTAAATTTGGTAATGCACAAGTCAACATGCATTTCTATAGCCTTACTTACTTGGAAGCCACAACACGATCATCATCAGCATCAACGAACACGCATTGCATAATATAAATTTGAATTCTGTCATTTCTCTGTCTACTCAATACTTCCAAGATAAGCTCATCAATTTTCAATTCCATAAATGATTCTTTGACCACCTCATTACCGGTTGCAGATCCGGTAATAACGGCAAAACAACTATTCAAAATATCTGAATCTTCGCTGCCATCTTTTAGGATATCAACCACCATTTTTGGTCCACCATTACCCGAAATGTTTCTGTACTTTGAAGATCTGCTAGAGACAAGTTACAAACATTAAATAAACAGCCATAACATGATTCAAACAATTCAAGTTCTATTACAACACAATCCAACATGTAAAATGCCTATTGATATATAGTCTTTCAGTCCGGCATTTCAGTTCAACATTTTCTTCAGAAGTTAACAACACAAAGGGTGTATATTAAAGTTCAAGCTCAATAAAAGGTTCACCCACTTCACATTATTGTTCAACACTTTCCATGCATCAACAGAACAAAAACACCAAATATCACAAAACCAATAAATTAAGAATCATAACCACCAACAAAACGAACTGAATTAACTATCGGCTAAACCATTTACCATGAATAAACAATGCCATAATTTCAAACACGTAAGAGAACTCGTTTCGACCCCGCGGAATCTTAGAACAAATGGCACAAACCAACTCCACAGCACCATTTCTAGTAGCAATTGGAACATTTCCTGATACTTCATTGTTACACCCGCACACCTCTAGTAGCTTATCAAACAACTCCCTCTCTCATTTAAATCTTCACGTGATTCGATCCTTCGATTTATTCCATTGCTTCAATCTCTCTAATGACTGACTACGGGATTGTCTTTCACACTACTCTCTCCTGGAACGCACTTCACAATCCCTGTAATATAGGAAATAGCCAATTAAATAAAACAAAAACAAAATCCATAAAGTATGTTATACAAATTTTGTATATATAACGCCACTCAAAAATATAAGAAAGAAAGATAAATGGCTGCAATAAAATAGATGCTAAAATTATGAGAAAATTTAATGAATGAGGTTCTGTTTGGAAGGTGAGAAAATGCGGGAAAACAAAAGAAAATGTGATTTCTACTCTTTTTAAAAATGATAACTACACAGATGTTTTAGTCACTTCCAGTTTGATAAACGAGTGTGGAAGCAGCCAAAAGAATATCATTTTCTCTGGAACAAACGGAAAGTTGAAGAGGACCAGAGAGATCAACGCCTTGAAGAGTGAGAGTCTGAATGGCGTCTTGGAGGGCCTCGGCGGGCTCCATTCCTAGATCCTCCATGTTCTCCTTCACAACTTCATCGAACGCTTCCTGAGAGTCGCACGGCCGGTATTGTGGGCTGCCAATCGATGCTATTATCAACCGTCGGATCGGACTGCTTCGGAGGATTGTCTTGCGGCGAAACACCACAGTGAGAGAGAGTGAGAGGGTCTTCTGAATGGAAAGATCCGTTTTTTTTTAAAATTTTAAAAAACTGTCTAAGGGTTTTGGACTGGGCTGCCCGAATCCGGCCCGTCCTGGCTCCTGTACAATCAATTTCGATTTCGATGGTATGGGTTTATGTCTAAAAATTTTTTAATATATTTTATTAAATACTTCAAACTATTAAAAATCTGCAGAAAAAATCAAAATCCCCTTTAAGGTATTTAATTCATAATTTAGGTATATTTATACACTTTAGTGTTGAGTCCTAAGCTGCAAACGAACTGAACATTCGCGAACGTTCGTTATTCATTCGATTACTGTTCGATAATTCGCGAACTTTCAACATTCGTCCGATAATATGTTCGATCGAGTTCGAACAAGGGTTTTCGTTCTTTTGTTCGCGACACTATACGTTCGACTAATCCATCCGTTCGTGAACAATTGTTCGATTGTTCGTTCGTTTATGTTCGAAAAACATGTTATGCATTATTATAATTTAATTTTTTTTTCATTTTTATATTATGTTTGATTTAGTTGGATGATTTTTTTTTAATGGTAATCAATAATAAATATTATTATACTTTTGTTTTTCCTATATATAATTGTTTAGATTTTTTTTTTTTTACCAAATGTCATCAAATATTAAATATATAAGTATATAACATTTTAATTAAAAGTAATAAATTATTATGATAACTCATGACAAATTAATAACATAATAGATTGTATAATCAAGTGATATATAATATAGTAAATCCAATACATAATAGCTTCATCATTTTTCTAAATGTAATCAATAATTAATATTATAAGATAACATTTCAATTATAAATAATAAATATAGTATGGTAAATTGATAAATATAACATATTGTATAATCAAGCGATGTATAGTATAACAAATTTAATAATATAATAGCTTAATTAAACCTAAATTAATCACACTTGTATAGATCATATATTACAATAAACCTTCAACCACTATAATTTATAGGTGTTGATACAAAATATATGTAGACAGTAATGATAATAAATATATGATAACCTATATTTTGGTAATTTCATAACATATTTAACCTATGATTAATATATGTATGATATAATTTTGTATACACAATTAACATTAATATAACAAATTAATCACACATATAAGTTGATCATATATTACATAGACTTTCATTCCACTATAAATTTATAAGTGTTGATACAAAATATATGTAGACAGTAATAATAATATATATTTATATATACAAATTAATCACACATATGTATTGATCATATATTACATAGATTTTCATTTCACTATAAATTTATGCGCGTTGATACAAATATATATTAAACAAATTCTTTTTGTTTGTGTCAGTTTATATGGAACTAAATTTGTTTTGAACGATTTATTGTTTTGTTTAATTTATTTTGAAGTTTTATTTTTATGATGGTTAGTTATTTTAATTTACTGAGTTTTTATGATTGTTTAAAATAAAATTAGATAGAAAGTGATTTATTTTCAAATTAATTAAATGGTATGAATTATAAATTGTTGCATATTTGTTTTTTAGGCATCAATTGGAAAGTTGGTGTATATTTTTTATCGAACAGGTTTCGAACAGTTATTCGAACAGGTATTTACAAGTTATCGAACGAGTTATTCGACATATATTTACAAATTATCGAACGAGTTAGTCGAACGACACAAACGAGTTACAACGACGAACACAATGAGCTTTTTGTTAATCAAACAACACAACCAGACACACATCCTGTGTTCTTCGAAAACGAACACGAACACGAACACGAACAATCAAACATGCTTATCAAATGATTTTCGAATGGGTATGTTCGTTCATGTTCGGTTCGATTGCAGGCCTAGTGTTGACGCGGGTTTACAAATAAATCCTAATTCATATTAAACATGGAATGGAAAAAAGAATTCAAAAAGGGTCACCCCTACCAGATAGTTTCCGTCATTGTTTTAAAACCAAATTGAAAGGTAACTCGTTTTGTTGTCCGAGTCACGAGTCAACCGGTCTAATCGTCAGCGATAATTTTATTTTAAAAAAATTACATGTTAATCCTTCAAATTTTAATATATTACAAAAATTTCCCTAACAAATTTTATTAGTCCCTAATTTTATTTATTTAAAAAATGCTCCCAAAAAATTACCAATTAATCTCTAACCTTTTGATAATCTCTAAAACACCCCATAAAATTACAAATTACCCTTATAATTTTGAAATTTACGAACCCCCTAAGCCTGAACGACAGGAGAAGTCACTGAGTCCTTCCGCCCAGCCGGTCGGTGGTGGTTTCAAAATAGAGGTTCCAAGATTTCAGAATATTAATTAGGTGTGCGTAAATGGTCCAGACACACCAACCAGTCATTGAAAAAAAAAAAAAAAAAAAAAAGGGCAAATCAAAGGTAACACAAGACAAAAGAAAAAAATCAACCTTGCATTAAAAGTGATACATGAGCTTTATATACATGAGCGTCATCCGAAGTAGTATGGTGTGGTAACTATTTTAAACCAATCTGAAATCCAATTCAGGTAACGGTAGATTTGAGTAAAAATTTAGAATAGTAAAACCTATTGTAATTGTACATCAACATATTCACAACACTCCCAAAGATATTTCTTCCAACTCAGGAAAAAGAGAAATGTGGTGCCAGGGGCAACAGAAAGCCGTCTTTCATTCTTTGCAGGTTCAGGTTGGTGGCAGCCAAGCGCCTAACACTGGGTTTATCGTCGTCTACGATAAATGCCAATCAAACGTAGGATAACCACTAGAGCAATAGCAGCGTAATCAAATACTCTTACAATTCCAAAATTCCCTGTGGAGAGCAGCCACTTGTTTATGTCAGAAAGGCTAAAGGATGAATGCACCTCAAAGAAATAACCAGCTATGCAAAAAACACCGGAAAATTGACGAGACAGAGATAGTGAACTCCCTAGCACACTGGTTACCATTAAGTTTAACAATACGGAGAGTGCAGCCAAATAACTCGCTGCACCGTAATTTTACTACACAAGAAACTCTTTAATATGTAATGAGTGAGTCCTGAAATCTCTAATATTTTCAATGAAGCACTCACCTGTTGAATGAATTCAACGGATTGGCTGCATAGAGGACACTCAGGAACATCTGCAGATATGAAGACAATTAGAGTTTACCGAAAGACATGCAAATTTGTGTACATTTTTTCCCATGATTAAATCTGTTAACAGTATCAAGGCCAGTCATTAATAGAAACAAGAATCCAAGTTGACCAAATATATTTTGAGAATTGGAAAGAGGCACAAGCAAGCCATAGAATAGTTGCTGGTAAAAGTGGTGTACTCTAATAAACTACTATGAGACTCTAATGGTGAGTGACCTTTTTACACATAAAAATAAATAATAATAATAATAATAATGAAGAGCAGCCATGATCTCTGACAATTAAATTCCGGGCTAGAATTACAGAATCATACTTAAAAATAGTTCTAAAGGATTCTCAAAACAAGTGCCAGAATAATTTATCTGCAGTTATCACAATTAAGAGAAATAAAAACCACCAGATTTTCCAACCCATCAAGAAACACTTCGCTGTTAAATAAATTGAAAGCAAGAACATTTTAAAGTCATTGTATAGAACTCGGATCACATAACTGCAAAAAGGCGCATTTCATGCAGATAATCTTCCCTATCAGGATCCATCATCTCTAGAAAAATTCTCATTAATGAAAAGTGGCAGCTCACATACTTTCTGCAAAGAAGAAGACAAGTTCAAACCAGCTTGAAGAAGAAAACAGGTATATATAGCATGCTTGAAACATAAACGAAATTATAAGTACAAGAAGGAAGCATTATGATTGGTGCAACAAACACTAGTAAAAAAAAAAAAAAAAAAAAAGTTTTGATTCCACGGTTTCTTGTTTCTGCTTGAAACAAGTAGATTTGATATGCATCTAAAAACAACAAAGAGCTTAGTATCATATCTAAACATATCCTAATAAAACACTAGATCAATTTAAAAATTAAAAAAAAATGCCTCATTTCAAAAGATTCCAAGTATACAGAAAGAGATTTATGAACAAAATAATTGAATTAAGACTTTTGCCCCAAAAAAGGTCTGATAAAAATAGAATTCATGATCCTAATACCATAAAGACCATTGAATAGTTGCACGTAACAGCAGGCACAAAACCATAAGATAGCATCTGCCAAGTTTTCAAGATACACGTCTAAAACAGATTACTAGTCCAGTAATCCATCCAAACTAATCTGCCATATTTAAAAGAAATAAGGAAAGTTTTATCCAGTGAAATACCTGTAAAAGGCCACGTGTCCCTCCAACAAAAAGGCGGTTGTACCTCAGAACATTTTTCAGAACCTCAGTGATCTCACGTTCCTGCCGGTGGCATAGCGATGCCTCTGGTGTCAACCTCCTGATGTAGCGGGAGCACATGGGACACTTGCATGGCCTAGATGCTGAAGAATAATTCCAGAACTGCAAAATGCAACTGCCTGCACAAGAATAAACACCAATCTTAAAACAAAATATTCATGTCCCAAGATAGCTTTACATAGTAGAAAGAAAAAGACCAGTAGTAACCTGCTCCCACATGTATTAACATAGCTAGTCTATGGAGGAGGCAGACCTTTCACTTCTAAACACTTAGCAACATAAAGAAGTTTACGTTCTACTTGAACTTTTCCTCTCTCATTCCAGATGCAAGTCCTACCAAGATCCCTGAAGGACAAGCACTGAACAAGAAGGCCAACACATGAGCTCAAAATCTAGTTGAACTCGAGACCAGCTGACCATGCGCATATACAATATGCAATGACAACCGTGAAAAGAACTACCATTTACACAATATGAATTCTTATACATCGATCGCAAAGGAAAAGGAAGTACAACTTTAGCACATTATATTTTTCCCGGAGGTACTCTGCAAACTTGAGGCCGCTAGAAAGTTCAAAACACACAGTGGAAGAACACAAATAAAAAACCCTTCAACCACATAGTGTAAACACAAAACTGGTAACACCTCAATCCCAAATACTTTTAACAACCAATATCTCAAATGTTTTACCAGTCAGATTAACGGTTACATAAAGCCTCCACAAAATTTCTAATTTGTAAACTAATCCAATTAGTTTGGTCGGCCATAATTTTCATGAAACCAGCAAGCCACAATAAACAGTTAAGCAAACATAAAGATTAAAGAAGACAATAACTACGAGATTGAAAAATGTTTAACGTTGTTAACAAGCAGCATAAATTCTTTTCTTCAAGCTAGGTACAAACATTTTTAACGAAAAAAAGCTTATCATATTATATTCAAAACAACACAAACCGACCACCAATAAACTATTAATTTAACATTAAATCAAACCGGTTCTCAAAATCTTAACTCTGAAACCCTCAAATTCATAAATAATAAATAAAATGTCAATTTCCTTTCCCCAATATTTTCTCAGGAACCAAACAGAAAATCACGCCTATACTCCGAACAAACGCAATAACGCGTAAACAAACAAACTTTCAAAATTTCCACAAACTAACTTCAAAAAAATAAAAAATAGAAAGCTAATAAAACTAACCGCAGTACCAGTGACCGCAATTTGCTTTACAAGGAATAGTGAAATCTCCAAAGCAAATAGGGCAACAATCGTCTGCAGGAGGTCCATCTTCCTCTTCGCTGCTCTCTCCTTTCGCTCCCTCTCCACAATCTTCAACGCGATTGTTTAACGTATCCATCTCCAAGAAACAACAGTGTTCGCACAGATTTAGTTTCTTTTATCTTCAATGCAGGTTCAAGTTTCCTTTTCTCTCCTCAGAGGAGAGACTGATCTGATTCGTAGTTTTGAAGGAAATTTTAACAGGAGTGGGTCCGACTATATATATATAATATATATTTACGGGTTTCGGTTCGACCCTTTATTTTAAATATTTGATTCGGTTTACCGCGTTTAAATGGCCATACGGGTATTTGACCCGCGTTTAAACGGCCATATGGCCAAAATGGTGTCCAAAATCCAAATTTTGTTCAAACCATACGCTAAAAGTCACATTAAATTAGTGTAAATAAATAGTATTACATTAAATTTACAATAATACTATTAATCGACATCAATTTGGTGTGATACTATTTATCTACTACAAAACATATTTTATTTTCTTATTTTGTTATTTATTTTTTAAATTTAAATTTATATTAATTTAATTATTATTTATATTAATTTAATTATTATTTATAATAATTATATAATTCAAAAAATAATAAAAAATTAAAAACAAAACTTCATTCAATACAAATACTAAACTTCAATAACTCAAAATAAATTAACACTAATTTAAAAACACTAAAATTAAAAGAAAATACAACATAAATAATTAGTGAAATAAATTTATTTTCAATGCTTAATTTTATTAAATTAGTATAATTTTCAAAGTTATTAATTAATAAAAATATTATTTCTAATATTTAATTAATACATACAAAAATAATTAGTGAAATAAATTAATTATTGAGAATTAATAGAAGGAAAAAAGAATAGTAAAATGGTTTGAAAGTTACACCAATTTAATGTTTGTAGTTGGAGATGGACTTAGGGTATAATTGCAACTTTGTGAAACTTGTGGATTTTTCTGTAAGATCTTAGGGAGGGCGCTGGCCCAACCTGGATGCTGGCTGTGCCGTTCATTTAAGAGTAATGCTACAACCATCGACAATAGTGCATCGAATTTATGCACCGAATCCTGACTGTTGATTAATATTAAGTTAAAATTAATCAACGGTCAGGATTTTACCAAGTTTTTCGATGCACAAATTCGGTGCATTACCATCGGTGACTGTATTATTTTTCTTCATTTAATCTTTAATCTTGAAGTGGTAAATTATAGGTGCATGATCATGTATCTAAACATTTGAATAACAATAATATGCTTGTTAGACATGCATAATCGAAAATTAATAAATAAAAATGTGTATTACACATTTATGTAAAATTTTATTACAATAATCAACAATATGTTGGCCAAGTGGTAAAGGCATAGAGCCGAATGGTAAAGGCTTGGGGTCAAGGGTTTGCTCCTCCTATGGTCTCAAGTTCGAATCACAAGAACAATTGTTAATATTATTGGCCACAAACTACAGGGTTTGCCCTGTTTTGGAAGCTTTGTTTGGAGTCAAAAGACTAGTCGAAGTGCGTATAAACTGGCCTAAATACCCCTGATAACAAAAAAAAAAAAAAAATTACTATAATAATATAAATTTATACAATATTATTGGACTCTTTCTTTAATAATGAATAGATGTATTCTTTTATCCGAGAAATTTAGTATTATACATAGACTTTTTATCTAAAATCAATCTAATGGCACTGGCTGTTGCACAAACACTTGTTCTTATCGATATCATAGCTGCAACTTCAATGTTGACAGTAACAATGGCTAACAGAGGTTGGCAGTTGGCACTATGGATTTAACTACACTTGGCCTTCGACGCCCTCTCCCAAGATTAATAACAGCACAAATTTCCCCAACAAAATCATCGTCGGTGGATCCTCACTGGCACTTCGGCTTCAACTTCAGTGACTAGGCTTTCCAAAAGAGTAATGTTACATGTACAAACAACTCTTATAAAAATTTATGTACAAACTAATGTGGCAGAAAATGAATAGAAGAGTGGGTACAAAAAGTCAAACTCATTATTTGTACATTTAGCATTATTGTTTCCAGAATGCTCCCTTCTATGTCAACGACGTCTTCGGTGACTTCATATTCACAATATATAATTAATTTATTTTCTTAAGAAGCTTTTATTATTCAACACTGGGGGTGCACTTGGTTCATTATTTTGATATTTTTTAGAATAATATTTTGAATAAAGTTAAATTTGGTGGTTATTACGATGTAAGATTTAAAAATTAACAAAAATACCCCTTAAGTTTCTTTATTTACTAAACACCCTTATAATAAAATATTAAGAATTAACAAAAACATCCTCATCCATCCATTAAATATTGACAGGCAGTAGGCCACCACCACCAGAAGGTGGTTAGAGTCGCCTTATCAACACACGATCGGTTGGATATGACTGGTCGTGCACCGATATGTCTTTTTTCAGCCAGATTCATGGTGGATCTGGCTGGAAAATGTTAGATCTACGGCTAGATCTGGTCATTGACAGTCATATCTGACTGCACTTGGTCGTCAACAACGACCATATCTTGGCCGTCGTTGACGATTGGTTACGGCCAAAGATCTGGTCGTAGATCTGACATTTTCTGCTAGATCCACCGTAGATTTGGTCGGAGAAGGCTAGATCGGCGTACTACTGGCTAGATCCAGTTGGTAGTGTCCCATTATACCAGATTCCAGTCAGCTTCCTGCAATGGTGGATGAAATCTGGAAAATGTGGGTTGTTGGGGTGTTTTTATAATTTCTAATTTTTGTTGGGGTTGTTTAGTTAAATTAACAAATCAAAAGAGTTTAAAAGAATTGAATAATATAGAATAATATTTTAAGAATAAGGAAATAAATGTATATTTTTAAATATAATAGGGAATAGAGTAGTGAATAAATGAGTACCAAAGGGGCCTGAATTTATTTATTTATTTTTGGTTGGCAGAAAGAAACCAACACAAAAAGGAAATAGGGTTTAATGTAACCCTAATATAAGTGGGCTAAAAAAAACCTTCTCTCCTATGGGCTAAATGGCCCAATATGGACTCTACTAAAATGGCCCATCCTCCACATGGAGGAAAACCCAACCCAACAGAATTTACTTATTATTTTTTTGACATGTTTGGGAAATTTTGGTTTCTGTATCACCCAGCCTCAGTCGCAGATTGGATTCCAGGTGAATCCCGCTCAGATCTCAGCAGTTTAATTTCTCTCCGCTGCAAGCTACGCCGTCGATTTATTCATCTCTTCCACTCAGCCGTTTAATTTGTTCTTTTTTTTGGTATTAGATCTCAGATCCGAGATTTTTTTTTTTTTTTTTTTTTTAATACGGGATTTTATAATTTTTTGTTTATTTGGTTTTTCAGGTTCTCTCATAGTGGTTGTTGGTTCTGCGTAAGCCAAAATGGTAATGTTTTTCATCATTTATAATGAAATGAAGTGATTTTATGAAATTTTGTTCTTTATACAAGTTCGTTCTTTATTATTATTACTATCATGAACTTGTTATTGTTTTTTATAATTTTTTGTTCCAAATCCTTCAAAACACCAAATTACTACCAGATGAACAAATCCCAGATTGTTTACATGGATGTTGTCGGTGGGGACGAGGGAAGATATCCGCAACTATTATTCTCCCCACATCCAAACACAAACGCCAACTGCAAATGTCCTCATTATTTGTGAGATGGCAGATTAAGCTATTGATCCATTGTTTTGAATGAAAATGTCCTCATTATCTTTTATTTGCGATGTAGGTTGTTCTTGCAGCTTCTATTGTGACCAAATCCGGAAAAGGTGAGTTATTTAAATATCGCTTTTTATTTGTGAGAATCCTAGTGTTTTTAATATAATTTTATCGGTAATATGAATCGCAAGGTTTTCTGTAATTATCCCAAAAACAAAAATATAATGAAGAGATCAAACATTTATAGACCAAATCAAATCATACAAATAAAACCCATGAGAAATCAAACTATTGGCAAAAATATAAAGTTTTTAAAGAGACATTAGGGATTTGAAAGGCCAAAAAAGAAAGAGATTAGAATTTTAGACTGAAATTTGGGGATACGGGAAAATTGAGAAGAATTAAGAGAGATCACAGAGAATGCAGGGAGAGACTAAAGAGAAGAATGAAGATGAAGCGGAGATGAAATAGGGTTTAAATATGTTAGAGCTAGGTTTTGATTTTTCTTTTTCAAAACCTCGTAAAATGCCTAGTTTCCTTTCAACCCTTTATAGTTTAAAAAATGTGCATTTTCAAAACATTAGCCCAGAACAGTGCTTCCAGAAATCTAAAACATTAAAATATGGGATTTTTAGCCCCCAACAAATTGATGAATATCCCCACTTTTCAATATTTTTTGTTTTAAAAATTTTAACCTTAAAGAAAATTCATAGAAATGACATAATAATTTCTAAGTACACTCTTACTCTATTTTATATTTATATTTTAATTTTTAACATTTAATTCTTACATAAACCTAACTTTAAATATTCTAAAACATTGAAACATTTTTTTTATTTCAAAATTTTCTTTTTTTTTTGATGAAAATATATTACTAAAGCTATGAAAAAGTAATTATACAACGGGATGAATCTGAATCTAAAAAAAGAAGTAATTAAGTTTGAAATTTGTTGATTTTTGAATGAAAATACCCTCAAATTTAAGTGATTGATTTGTATATTTTATCACATAATAAAATTATTTGAAAATGAATTAAATAAATCTACCCATAATTTAAATATATAAATTAAAATTGATGATCTTAAATGATTCCAAATAATATTAATTTATATTATTTAATAAGTTTGATTTTTGTTCAGTTAACCAAAATTTTAAAAAGTTAAGAAATTTTAAACTAGTCAAAGTTGTTGATTGTGATGACTGTTTGTCACGCTGTCGACCTCACTGCTGGCGTGTGGAGGACCAGATAACTGTTGTGTGTGATGTCATAAAACCGGTTTTTAGTGAATCAAATTTGCTTAGATCGATAGATTGTTAGTTGTTGGTCTCTCATGTGTCTACAATTACGTTGGTGACATGACAGATGGTAAAATGGAGGATTAAAATTTAAAACATAGATAAATAGGATATTTCATCCCTCTTTTCTAGTAATAGATTGACATTCCTCCTAATTTTAGTCCTTTGACTTTTAGGGGATTGGGATTCGTTTGAGAATCCTTTGAGAATCTTATGTAACAGTCTCGTAAATTTTATGTACAGACTTTGCTAAGTGATCTTTTAATTGATTTATGAACTTCATTATACATGACAATGAGGCACTTGAATAAAAATGTCACGAAAGGTGGGTGGTTGGCTATTTTAAAAATTAGTGGGTATTACATTACAAGCCTGGGATTAGTTCTTACTTTCATGGAGTTGGGTTCTATGTCTTCTTCTTTTCTGTCTTCTTTAGTTGTACCTGCTTATATATTGTTTGCGTCTAGGCCATGAACTATTGTTTTACTTGCTCTTATGATAATATTTTACAGTGAATAATTTTTCTTGCTCCTCTTGACATTCTTTATTCCCTGCAGTGCTTGTTTCTAGGCAGTTTGTGGATATGTCTCGTATACGAATTGAGGGTCTTCTTGCAGCGTTTCCTAAGTTGGTAGGCACAGGAAAACAACATACGTATGTTGAGACAGAAAATGTCCGCTATGTTTATCAGCCAATAGAAGCTTTGTACTTGCTACTTGTTACAAACAAGCAGAGCAACATCCTTGAAGATCTGGAAACTCTGAGGCTGCTCTCCAAGCTTGTATCCTTTTAAGCTGCTCTTTGTTTACTTTACATCTTCTTAAATCAAGGTTCAAAATTTATTGCTTTTACTAATCACCCATTATTGATAGGAAAGGTGACTTCTGTTTGTTGTCATGGATTTACCAGTGTGGATCTGGAACCTGCTTTTCTTGTATATATTTACATTAGGTGATGATTCCTTTGTCATTTCTAGCTCATTACAATTTATTGGTACATGCCACATATTATTTTTATATAAAATTTTCAGATCTGTCATCTGTGCATGTCTTTTTGAGATTGTTAATCCATTAATGTAGAAAAAAAGGTGTATTGTATAGTCCTTAATGTTTTTAGGTACCTGAATATTCCTACTCTCTAGACGAGGAGGGTATTTGCATGACAGGTTTCGAGCTGATTTTTGCGTTTGATGAAGTTATCTCTCTTGGGCACAAGGAAAACGTGACTATTGCACAGGTCAAGCAGTACTGTGAGATGGACAGTCATGAAGAGAAGTTGCACAAGCTGGTATTGCAGAGCAAGATCAATGAAACCAAGGATGTCATGAAGCGCAAAGCTAGTGAGATTGACAAAAGCAAGGTACTGTTTACGGTTCTGTAGTGGTTCCTTTTCTAATTGGTGCCTTCCGTAATTTCTTGGGTTGTATTGCGATTTGAAACTCTTATATATTCTGCAGATTGAGAAGAATAGAGGTGAAAAAGGAGGCTATATTTCCTTGCAGTCGATGGGATCTGGAAGAATTGAGAATGGCTTTAGTGATATGAGCATTTCTGGTGGTGGTGGTTTTGGTAGTGGTTCTGGATTTGGTTTGAGCACTGATGTTGAGTCCTTTTCCAGCAAGTCTAAAGGTCTGTGTACTTTAGATGGAATGGATTCTATGAGTTCGCTACTTACTTTTTATGAGTTGTGGATTTTGTTGATATACATGCTGTATGTTAGCAAATAAACATGCGTTTTAGCTAAATAATTGAGAATTCCTTTCGAGTTGCTAGGCAGATAGGTTATACTTTGTTCTGTCTTTAAGATATCTGATTGGTGCCTTATCATGGAAATCTGTTTAATGGATCTGTTTCTGGAATACTTGATGATTTGTTTTGAACTGAAGAGAATTCTTATTCCTTATATATTTGCATCATTAGGTCGTCCACCTTCATCCGCCACAGCTCCTCCTAAGGGTCTTGGTATGCAGCTTGGTAAATCTCAAAGGACAAATCAATTCTTGGAATCTTTGAAAGCAGAAGGTGAAGTAATTATTGAAGATGTGAAGCCAAAAGCAGGCCAGCCAAGATCAGCTGCTCCACCACCAACTGATCCTATCACTTTGACAGTTGAGGAGAAACTCAATGTAACTTTGAAACGAGATGGTGGGATGAGTAACTTTGATGTCCAAGGAACTTTGTCTCTTCAAATTCTTAATCAAGAAGATGCTCTAATCCAAGTTCAGGTACTTTACTTTTCTCTATTATGATCATATGCGTCCAAGTGATGGCTGCCATTTCGTGCTCCTGCTGTATCAATTCTCCTTTGAAGAAAAGATGCTTGACATTGATTTTTAGATTTGCTGTCCATGTGATTTTCCTGTTATTTATTACAATGTATCATGCGTTATTTCAGATTGAGACTGGAGGGAATCCGGCCATTCTTTTCAAACCCCATCCTAATATGAACAAAGAACTCTTCACCAGTGAGAATATACTGGGCTTGAAGGACCCTAATAGGCCTTTCCCCACTGGCCAAGCTGGTGATGCAGGAGGTGTTGGTCTTTTGAAGTGGAGAATGCAAAGTGCTGATGAGTCAATGGTGCCATTGTCAAGTGGGTTCAAGTCTTCCATTGAATTTTCTCTCTATATCATTTCTTTTCTATGCTAAAAGCATTTATGTGGATTTATACATATATATGCAGTTAACTGCTGGCCCTCTGTTTCTGGAAATGAAACTTACGTGAACATTGAATATGAAGCTTCATCAATGTTTGATCTGCGAAATGTTGTGATCTCAGTACCTCTTCCAGCACTCCGAGAGGCACCAAGTGTTAGGCAGATTGATGGGGAGTGGAGGTAAGAAATGTGATTTTCTATACTTTGTGAGTTTTGGATTTTAGTTATCTTGCCCTCTATCTGTCATGACAAGAATATGTGCATTCAACACTAGCATTCCTTTTGACTTTCAGGTATGACTCTAGAAATTCTGTCCTGGAGTGGTCGATACTTCTCATTGATAACTCTAACCGCAGGTAAATGACTACTATACTTTCAACTTCATGAGATACATATTCTTTTGTTTAGTGTTCGTGCATAAAATTCATATTGTACTCAACTGAATTTGCAGTGGATCGATGGAATTTGTTGTGCCTTCAGCTGATTCATCAGCCTTTTTCCCCATCTCTGTGCGGTTTTCAGCTACTAGTACATACAGTGACCTAAAGGTTTGCTTGACATTATAATTCGGGTTTTTGTTATTGTCTCATCGAATAATAATATGTTTCCATCTCTTTTTGTGGTTACAATCTTGTGGTAACATCATAAGTTGGCAAAGTTTCTGGTATTATTTATTTGCTCTCGTAATATCATTTTCAAGCATAAAATCTATCTCTGCTAAGGTTGACAACTCGATTATAACTATGGTATGTATTTCATAGCGGAGCTTATGTTAAATTGAATTCTGTTCTAAATTATGCTTGTCTTGTCCTTGGAGACCATTGGATATTTAAGTGATCGAAAATCGATGTGAAGGCATAATGAATGTTGTAAATTTCATCGTAATCTCGACATTTTGAATGGAATCTTTAGGAGAATGCTACCTATCACAGCATGTGATGATATTAATGGTGGCGATCTATTAGGTTTAAACCAGTTGTGTATCCAGGGAGGTTTTGATGTGAGCTCAGTTCCTTTTCGGTCATCAATATGTTCTTTTAGATGCTACATAAATGAAACGGATAAATTAGTCGTCCCTTTTAACTTCCCCCTCTGGTTCTCATTGTTTATTTTGATTTTTAACTCAAAACTGTTCTTGCTGCAGGTGGTAAATATCCTCCCCCTAAGAGGTGGATCTTCTCCCAAGTTCTCGCAGAGAACGGTTTTGACCGCAGAAAATTACCAAGTTGTGTGATCGCTTTTTTCTAAATTTCATGCATTGGATTATGAGTTTTCATTGGCTTCTTTCTAAATTTCATGTAATTAATGTGTTTAGTTACCAGTTGTTACAAAATATTTAGCTATTATTTTACTAAAATACCATTTATAAGATTATATATATTTGTGCAAATAATTAATTAATTAGGTTAAAGAAGTCATTTAATAATTTGGGTTAATAGTTATTTGATATCAAAAGGAGGTCATTTGTGTTCGGAATTTTTATTAAGGGTAAAATTGGAACAAAAATAAGATCACCACTGTAATTTTAAAATACCACTTTTTAAGCTGGTAATCACATAATCCTTTAGGGGCGTTTGGTTGGGGGTTATATGAGATTATTGGGGTTATGTCATCTTATATTACCTGATTATTATATTCGGTTGTCAAGTAATATAAGATACTGGTAATCTTCAAATATCAATATACCAATAGTGGTTACTATTGGTTTTATCGGAGGTAATTTGATTACAAAGGCTTCGTTTGGTTGGATTTTGGGAATACTACTTTTAGTATTCCCAAAAAAGTTAAACAGTAAAATACCCAAAAACTCACAATATTATTCAACTTTATTCAACATTTTTTAAACCCCCTAAATTTGTTAATTTAATTAAATACCCCTAAATATTTTTAATATTTTTGTTACGGCGACTCCGACCACCCTCCGGCGGTGGTGGCTGGCTGTCCGTATTTGAGGGTGGATTGGGGGTGTTTTTGTTAACTTTTAATGTTTTATTATAAGGGGTGTTTTGTAAAAAAAAAACATAGGGGGTATTTTATAATTTGTAAATGCTACGTCGTAATACCCGCCTAATTCAACTCTTTTTTTAACTTTTTTCAAAAAACTTTTCCCAAAAACACAAAATTGTGAATCAAACGGAGCCTTTTCATTTTCTTAAGTATTCTGAAATTACTAGGGTCATCTTTTTTTGTTATAATTTTATCCCTTATTAATAAAAATTTTGAACAATAATACCCCTACTTTAAAACAAATTTACACTAATATCTTATTTTAATTTTATCCTTGTTTAATTAAAATTTTGGACAATAATGTCTTTATATTTAAAATAATTTACAGACCATCAGTACCACCCAGCCACCACCACCACTGCCACCTAGCCACCGTTGACAGCGGGCCAACCACCATGGACCGTCGTCGGAAAATCACCAGAGTCCCTGAAAAAGAACGAGATTCGGTGGGAGGCTTTGGGAGGCTTCGATATGGCCCTTTTTAGCCATATTGATGGTCGAAAATGGCCATATCAAGCTAGATTTGGCCGTTAACGGCCAGGTCTATTTTGGTTGGAATAGATTTCGGCCAGGCCCATGGCCGTTAATGTCCAGATCTGGTCGGAAATGGTCAGAATAGATCTGGCCTGATATGGCCGTTTTCGGCTATCAATATGGTCAGAAACGGCCATATCGAAGCCTCTTGGTCACGGTGAGCTACTCACGGTGACTTTCGGAGACTTTTGATGGTGGTTTGCGGTGGCGGCGGCAGGAGGTGGGGGTGATTTCGTCATAAATTAAAGTTTATATAAGCGGGGTGTTTTAGCTAAATCTGAAATATTGGGGGTTAAAAAAATTATTCAAAAATTAATAATAAAAATAATATTATATTAGTATTTAAAAAAGGGACAATTTAGTAATTTAAATAAAACACCCACCAATTTATTCCTCATAACCAAACATATTAATATAACATACCCACTAACTAACCAAACACATTTTTCTAAAGATTCCCAGTAATCTTCTAAGGCAATCTATCTTTTCAGTAATCTAACATTCCCAATAATCTAACATTCCTGAATCAAACGCCCTCTTTATATTACCTCTCATATTACTGGAATCTTTTATTATCTATTAAACTAAACAAGATAATGATTAGGTTAAACGATAGATTATCAGAGTAATCTTTTTAGAGTCCTAATTGTGCGCAGCCTAAAGGTATTATAGTTAAAACTTTAAGACAACGTGTGGAAGTTGGGTAATATTTCAAATTTGCATTACACGCTGGTGCTCTCTACATGTGACACTTGCAAAATTTATAATAAATAATAATGCAATCTGTGCATAAGTAGAGAGATATGGAAGATTAGATTGAGAGATTAATTAGAGATATATCAGAAGATGTTACCTAATGCCCATGCCTACTTTCGTGATTCAACATCAACAACCCCTCTCAGTACACTACCATCTCCCAACACCCAAGCACAAAAGGAACTGCCTAACAAAACGGGCGGGTGGGTCGAGTATGGGGTGGATCCAATGGGTATGGGTCCCATGGATACGAGTCTAAAATGGGTCCTACCCTATGCAGGTACGGGTGGACTCACGGATACCCATATTATTCATGGCAGTTTTCAATTATAACAGTTATACCCCAAAATTCCTGTAGTTTTTATTTTTTACAATTACACCCCCATAATCAACGACTCCAAATTTGATTTCGCTACAACACATGCAAAATCTTGTTCATTTATGATCTACACTGGACAGTATCACTAATTTACTTTGTGATTATTTCAACTCACCACAACTTTAATTATGAAAAAACACATTTTTATTTATAATTGTGGTTCTATATGCGTTGTTGTGTGGTCTCATCTTTGTATTCCAAACAAACGAGTAATACTACGCTGACAACCTATTCTCACAAACCTCTCTTACAATCTTTACATGGCAACAGATCAACACTATCACGTCAACTCCCACCTCATCCCACCACGAACCCCACCACACCCAAGACATCCAAGCACTATGAGAAACAAATGGCCGTTTCTGGAGAAGGAACGATCGTCCCCTATGAAGGAATGAACGTTTCATAAGGAACGGTTGTACCTTCTGAAGGAACAACTGTTTCTTCTTTTCTTCTGTAAGAAACGACCATACATTTATAAAGAACGACCGTTCCCTATGAAATGAACGGTCGTTTATTTGGTCTAAGTCGAAATCATTTACGTCTTAGAGCCAGACCAAAGTATCACATCGGTGTTGTGAGAGGGGATTGTTGGTGTAGCATTATTCAACAAACAACTTATTTTTAACATCTTTGAAATAATAGAAAGCATTAAACGTATTAGATGTAATTATCAGAGTTCATTCCTGTTCCAACAATGTCAGAATAAATGTTAAGTGTTCATCTTTAATACATTAAACACCAATGAAAGAGACGAAACAACTACAAAAACTTCATTAATTCATATCAAAATTCATGAGATCATTTTCCTCAGACCGTCTCTCTTCTCAATTTAAACTCTCACTCACAAAAACAGATCAAAACCCACTCTCAAGAACTGATATTGTCCCATTAGCATGCACCTTGGTATTAAACACCCATTTTCCATCAATTGGAAACATATCTAATGAAAAAGGGGCATGCAAATATATAAGAGGATGCTCAAATCTTCAAATCTTGAATTCCAAAACAAATATAATGAAGATATCAAACGTTTTTAGACCAAATCAAATCACAGTATGTACATTTCATAGCTGATGAAGAAACAAAATTATGGCTAAATATACGTTGACCTCGTACAATTTTGTTATCATCATGTGTTATATATTAAGCTTCATTATCTCTTTCTGGTTTCAATCAGGAAATGGGATTGACTGTTGCGCTCAAAAGGACTTGTTCTAATTGCAGCTGCAACTTCAAAGTTGACAGTCACTAAAACCGTCTCGTCTTTGGGTGACCAAAATGATGGTAGATACAAAACTGTTCTGTGGGTGGGCAGGAATGGCGATTTGGCTTCAAGTACTATACTGCCTGGTCTCAGCAAAATTCTCCATTAATTCTACCTCAATGATGTTTTAAGTGAGTTCAGATGATCTCTTTCTTTCCCTTCTTAATGTAAAATTTGTATGTACATTCTGTTAAACACGATCGATATCGATGTTAATTTAATTGTCTGCAGTTTTCAAGTATGATCCTCCGAGCGCTAGCTACTGTATTTCCTCATCACAGCGTTTACTTGCTATCTGATCTGAATAGTTTTCTGAACTGCAAACTTTCGAAAGCCACCATTGTACCAAACTCCACCCAGGGTGGCGGCGAGGGGTTTGAGTTTGTGCTGGAGAAATGGGAGCAGCCTTGATATTTAGATCCATAATGGATTGGCTATTTGACTTTGTCTTGGTCAACTTTGAAACATATATAAACGAATAATTTTTTTTTTCTAATGAGCAAGGTGTCTGAACTAGTTTATGTGTACTTCAACTAATCTCTTGAAACTATGAAACTATTTGTCGGTTAAGAATACTAGTAACTACTTTTATTAGTAATCGAAGAGAGACTTAAACTCAATTCCTCTTAAGTAATATATCTGAAGAGTTTATATCGAACCATTCGATCATCCAGAGGTAATTATAAGCTAATGATATATAATACAATGATTAGGTATTCCCTTTTCTGCTGGGGAAAAGAAATTCTCTCATTCAGGTACCAACCCATTACAGCTTTTCTGCATTCTTTTTATTTCTTTTAAAACTTTTTATGGAAAATGGTAAGCTTTTCAGATTCATACATTATTATGTAAAATTTACAGAGAAGCTAGCTGAATATTGTTGACTCAATTTGGCAGTTCTACAGTAGTCTCCTTGCCTATCTCTTTCTCTATATAAGAACAATTAATGTCACCATTCTCTCAACACCAGCATCCATCTATTTCCTCTATTGTATTCTCTTTACAATAAGATTCATCATTCTTGAATTTCAGTGATATCAGGAAATGGTGTTCACTGTGGCACAAGGGCTTCTTCTAATTGTAGCTACAGCTTCAATGTCGACTGTTGGCATGGCTAACAGGGGGTGGTCCAATGGCTTTAACTACACTTTCTAGCCTCCCATGCCAAAGAATGACTCCCACAATTCCCCTAACAATAATGCATCTAACACTATCACTGTGGGTGGATCCGATCACTGGCACTTCGGCTTCAACTACAGCGTCTGGGCTTTCCAGAATTCTCCTGTCTACGTTAATGACACTCTAGGTTAGTTTATTAATATTTTTATTCTTTTAAGGTTTACGGTTCAGGGTTTATTGACATTAAAAATATTTATATATGCAGTTTTCAAGTATGATCCACCAAGCTCGAACGTATTTCCCCACAGCGTTTACTTGCTACCGAATCTTTGGAGTTACCTGACGTGCGACCTCTCAAGGGCCAAGATGATTGCGAACTCCACACAAGGCGGCGGTGACGGGTTCAAGTTTGTTCTAAAGAGGTGGCAGCCTTACTACTTTGCTTGCGGTGAACGTGGTGGCCTCCATTGCAGAGATGGCAGCATGAAGTTTCTGGTTATGCCGCTGCTCCGTCGTTGGCATTACTAGTTCTTTTAAATATAACTGCAGATAATTCGAGGGTCACCCTTTGTTTTCCATATATATATGCATATATATATATATATATATATTTTAATGTTATATTTCCTGATATGATGAAATAAATTTTTTCAATATATTAAGTTCCTTATTGAAACAATATAAAGTAATACGAAGCCAAAATAAGTAAACACACATAAGTAAAGAGAAAGAAAAATACGCGCGATTTATCCTGATTCATTTTATTAACAGGCTACGTCCAATAACCTATAATATTATTGAAATACTATCTCAATACATATATACTTTTATTGTTGAAGTGGTCAACAACTCTAATATTGATATCGTTGATCTTATTTTAATAATACTAAATATGAAAACTCTTTCATGGAAATTATTGATTTATATGGAGTAAATAGAAAATTGCATATGAAAAAAAAAATCAATTTAATAAATACCAAATAAATATATATAAATGAGTTACTATATATGTGAATTTATAACTTATAGAAAACAAAATTATGACAAAACATATCTTAATCGATCTGGTTCAAATTTTTTTACCATAATATGTGTTATTTCTTTAAATTTTTTTTATTTTAATCGATTTATTTTTGCCTAATCCAAAGCTTAATTTGGCAATTCTAATTTACTGTTTCCCCTATATAATTAAGCACCAATGCACCGATCCTCTCAACAAAATCATATTCTTCGTTCTCAGTACTCAGTAGTATCCATCTCTCAATCAGGAAATGGGGTTCACTGTTGCACAAAGACTTGTTCTAATTGTCGCTGTGGCTTCCATTTTGACGGTTTCAAAGGCTGGCGGGTTTGATTCGGATCACAAAAATGGTTCTCGAAAAATCGTTGTGGGTGGCCAAGAACACTGGCGCTTCGGCTACAACTACATCATTTGGGCTCTGAAAACTCCTTTCTGCGTCGACGATGTTCTTGGTGAGTTTATTACATATAGAGGGATAAGATCTTTTAACTTAAATTTTTATTTATGTTTTTGTTATCTTTGCAGTTTTCAAGTATGATGCTCCAAACGCTACCACATTTCCTCACAGCGTTTACTTGCTGCCTGATCTTGTTAGTTTTCTTGATTGTGACCTTACAAGAGCCACGCTGGTGGCAAACACCACACAAGGCGGTGGCGACGGCTTTCAGTTTGTGCTCAAGGATTGGCTGCGCCCTTACTACTTTGCCTGCGGTGAAGACAAAGGCCTCCATTGCAAGGATGGCAACATGAAGTTTGCGGCTGTGCCATTACTCCGCCATTAGAGATATCCATATGACCGATCAATGAATTTGCAATAATAACAATTGTTTAGATTAATGTATAACGTGAATTTATTGATTAGTTGCAGTGGTTGATCGAATTTCTGAAGAACAAAAATTGGAGAAGAGATTTGGCTATATAATTGTTCCTTCTTAATATAATAATACAATTTCTCAGTTTTAAATAAAGTTTTGAGATGGTCTTTTATTTATATATATTAATATCATTCCGAAAGATATGAGGTTTCTAAAAACCCCCATTGATCACAAAGTTTATTTCATTAATCTATGTTGAAAAAAAAAAAAAAAACCCATTGAGATGGTCTTTTTTGGGTAAGTAAGCATTCAATAGAAAAGAGAAAGAATGCACACGAAGGCTTATAAAAGGTGGTCGGTCTACCTCAGGACAAACCCTTGTGTTAGAACAAAAAACAATAGCCTATACAAGACTAACAGCTATACAAAATCTCAATCAATCACGAGACATCTTATCACAAGACAAGCCTTAGATTAGGTTTAGAAACAATAACATATACAAGATTAAGATGGAATGGACGTCTCTACCTACCGCAGGACAAACCCTAGGTTAAGAGGGGAAAACAAAACAAACACTAAAAAGTGCATTTTTGCATGCCTATATGAGAAGAAAAACTTACATAGGACAATCTCTATTTCTCTCTCTTCTTTGTTAGATCGTCATATTCTATCATACTATAAAAGTTTTCCATCGGTGTCGCCATTCTTCGGCAGATCTTCAGGTATCGTCATCGTTGCATCACTCAATTTTAATTCTCTACTTCCAACTTTTAGTCAAGTTAACTCAGTTAGAGTAACATTAAACCTTTGATTCATGGTGGATTGACCTTGCCTTGGTCAACTTTGAAAATTTTATTTAAAGTAATAATTAACAATACAGTTAGGATTTCCCTTTTCTGGTGATGAGAGAACATTTTCCTCATTCGGCTACCAACCCAATGCAGTATTTGCTGACATTATTATTAATCTCTATTTATACTTTAATATTAATCTTATTGTAAAATTTTAAGCTTTTTTTTTTTTTTTTCCCCTCACCATGGTGTCCAGGCCAGCATGCATATACCTTGACAATCCTCTGAATTCTAAAGTTAATGACTGGATGACTATTCTTATTAAAAATCGAAGAGAAGTAAACTCAAAACGTTTTGAATAAGATATTCAAGAATCGTTATCATCCTATCTGACCACCTATGGTGGTTATTTCAAGCTCTCTTTGCCTCTTTAGTATTAATAATTTATTATAAAAACACGTATTTCCACTAACAAAATTCTCTTAAGCTGAACATTGTTGACTCTTTGTAAGCATGAAACATTTTTTTTAATTCTGTTGAAAAAAAAAGGTTCAATTTGGCGGTTCTGCACTAGTCTCCTCGCCTCTCTATTTCTCTATATAAGAACACCATTAATGCCACCATTCTGTCAACACCAACATCCATCGATTGATTCCTTCACTGTAAAACTATGGCATCGATTGTTGCTCATGGACTTGTTCTAATTGTAGCTGCAGCTTCAATGCTGACAGTTGCCATGGCTAATAGGGGCTGGTCCTATGGCTTCAACTACACTTTCTTTCCTCCCATTCCCAAGCATGGCTCCCATAACAATAATCTAAATCCTCCTAATAATATCACAGTGGGTGGCTCCGATAACTGGCACTTCGGCTTCAACTACAGCGTCTGGGCTTTCCAAAATTCTCCCTTCTACGTTAATGACACTCTAGGTCAGTTTATTTGTATACATTTTCTCATTAGGGTTTAAAGTTTACAGTTAACTGAAGTATTGAACTAAAAATGATCATGTTATCATTTTGAACTTGCAGTTTTCAAGTATGATCCTCCGAGCGCAAAAGTTTTTCCACACAGCGTTTACTTGCTGCCAAATCTTTGGAGCTACCTGACATGCGACCTGTCGAAGGCCAAGATGATTGCAAACTCCACACAAGGCGGCGGCGACGGGTTCATATTTATTCTGAAGAAGTGGCAGCCTCACTACTTTGCCTGCGGCGAACGTGGTGGCCTCCATTGCAGAGATGGCAACATGAAGTTCATGGTTATGCCGCTGCTCCGCCGTTGGAATTACTAGTGATCGATCTTTAGAATATTAACAACACGTAGAGGAATAAAAGGCATAATTAATTACCATAGATAATTCGAGGATTATATTTTTTTTTTATTTGACTCATTGAATTTTTTTAATAAATTTGCAATAATAATAATTGTTTAAATATATGTATAAGATGAATTTATTGATTAGTTGCAGTGGTTGATATTTCTGGAGAACACAAATTGGAGAAGAGATTTGGCTATATATGTATCTTTTTACTGAATTATTGTTCCTTCTTAATATGATAATACAATTTTTCAGTTTTAAATAAAGTTTTGAGATGGTCTCTTATTTATATATAATAGCATTCCGAGTGATATAAGGTTTATAAAAACCCCAATGATCACCAAGTTTGTTTCATTAATTTACGTGAAATAAAAGAGAAATACATACGTCCATATTTATTTATTTTTTTTAAGTAAGCTTTAGATATAAAGGAGAATGAATGTACAAATAAGCTTATAAAAGACGGTCAATCTACCTCAAGACAAACCTCTGGGTTAGAACAAAAAACAATAGTCTATACAAGACCAAAAGTTATACAAAATCTCAATCAACCACGGGACATCCTACCATAAGACAAGTCCTGGATTAGGACCAGAAACAATAACCTATACAAGACTAAGACATAAAGGACGCCTCTAACTACAGTAGGACAGACCCTGGGTTAGGAGAGAAAAACAAAGCAAACCCTGAAAAGTGCATTGTTGCATGCCTATATGACGAGAAAAACTTACATAGGACAATCTCTATTTCTTTCTCATGATTTATTAGATCGTCATTTTATCATACTATTGAGGGTTATGCTTTGTTTCCATATTTTTTTTTTTAATGTTATTTTCTAATATGATAAAATAAAATTCTTCAATATTTTGAGTTCCTAATTGAAACAATCTAGAGTAATACGAAACCAAAACAAGTAAACATACACAAGTAAAGAGAAAGAAAAATACGCCCGAGTTACCCTTGTTCACCAAATTAACAGTCTACGTCTAACAGAGTCAATATTATTGAAATATTATCTCACATCTCTTGTTACAATGAATGTATTTGCCCTGTGATTTGTTATTACACTCATACAATAGAATAATAAATTTATATACTAAGTTTAAAGAGGAAAATCTAATATTACAAGGATCTTTTTTCTTAAGTCCAAACCCAATTAAGAATTAATTACTTAGAGAAATCTTTCAGCCACATTTCATGGATAAATCCCTTATTGTTGAAGTGGTCGATAACTACAACAATGATATTATTGATCTCATACATATATTCATAACTTATAGAAAACAAAATTATGACTAAATATATCTTAATCGATCTGGTACAAATTTTTTTACCATAAGATGTGTTATTTCTTTAAAAATTTTGATTTTAATCCATTTATTTTTACCTAATCCAAAGCTTAATTTGGCAATTCTAATTTACTGTTTCCCCTATATAATTAAGCACCAATGCACCGATCCTCTCAACAAAATCATATTCTTCGATCTCAGGACTCAGCAGTATCCATCTCTCTGTCAGGAAATGGGGTTCACTGTTGCACAAAGACTTGTTCTAATTGTCGCTGCAGCTTCCGTTTTGACAGTCTCAAAGGCTGACTGGTTTGATTGGAATCACAAAAATGGTTCTCAAAAAATCGTTGTGGGTGGCAAAGAACACTGGCACTTCGGCTACAACTACACCATTTGGGCTCTGAAAACTCCTTTCTACGTCGACGATGTTCTTGGTGAGTTTATTACATATAGAGGGATAAGATCTTTTAACTTAAATTTTTATTTATATTTTGTTATCTTTGCAGTTTTCAAGTATGATGCTCCAAACGCTACCACATTTCCTCACAGCGTTTACTTGCTGCCTGATCTTATTAGTTTTCTTGAGTGTGACCTTTCAAAAGCCAAGATGGTGGCAAACACCACACAAGGCGGTGGCGACGGCTTCGAGTTTGTGCTCAAGGATTGGCTGCACCCTTACTACTTTGCCTGCGGTGAACACAATGGCCTCCATTGCAAGGATGGCAACATGAAGTTTGTGTCTGTGCCATTACTCCGCCATTAGAGATATCCATATGACCGATCAATGAATTTGCAATAATAATAATTGTTTAGATATATGTATAAGGTGAATTTGTTGATTAGTTGAAGACTTGAAGTGGTTGATCGAATTTCTGGAGAACACAAATTGGAGAAGAGATTTGGCTATATGTATATTTTAAATAAATAATTGTTCCTTCTTATAAATTATTTGTACCATATAATGTTTTTTTATCTTAGTAATAAGATTACCGGAAAGAAAGAGTACATTGTAGATTACCGGGTTTAAATTATTATTGTGCTTTGTTCAATTAGGATATATTAATAATTAATGTATTTAGTTGATAGTAATAACAGATGTCTCGAAATACCCTTTTACTAGAATGCCCTTGGGATGATTACTTGTATTACTAATTAATCTGTTTGATTGACTGTAAGAGCAGATGTCTTGATTACATTTTACTAAAATGTCTTTTAGATGATTATTGGGTATAAATAATTAATGTGTTTGGTTAATAAAAGAAATGATCAATTAACAAATTTTTTTTCTTATATTTTAGCCAAGTATTTTATTGTTAAGTCATTTATTGACAAATTTACACAAACTATTGAAACTCCGAAAAAAAGCTATTGTATTTTTTGTTGAGTATACATTCAACACCTCACCCTGTCATTGCAACTAATATAGTTCCCATCTCCCAATTTAAAACTCTGATTTGTGTACTACCACAAATCATAGTTCGTTCATGTTGATTTCTACTTTAGTCCAATTGAAGCCTTTTTTTTTTTTTTTTTTTTTTTCAAGGCAGCAGAAAAATTGAATTTTTTTGGTTTACACCATGGCTGGAATTCAGATGCAAGTTTCCAAACTTGAGGAAATTTGTCAACTTTTTCCACTTATCCTTGACCGAAATTATGTGTAAAAAGTGTGAGAATTATTGGTACATTTATAATATCACATATTTTGAAGTACCTATGCATTTACATTATGCTGAATCCAAGCAATGTACCAATAAATTAACTACAAGCATAATAACGATGCTCTTTAAATCTGTGAACCAATAATAATACATAATTCTACATGTTGTAATAGTGAATGTAATTATCACAATTTTTTAAGTAAACTCAATCTGACATCCGCAAATACAAATTTCACAATACTCAATACACAATAGTCATACATAAATGAATAAAACGTAGCCTATGCTACTCAACTTCACACAACAGTTTGTCACAGAAGGCTATAAATTCAGCCAGGGTAAACCAATCCTACGCCATCTGTTGAGAATAAAAATCAACAATAATAACCCACATATTATAATTGAAGAGACAATAAACATATCACCCTGATCAATTAAATGACTGTAATACTTACAAAGTAAGGATAACCGTCGTTGATTGAAAAATCTTCTGGGGCAGCTTCCACAAACTTGGTTATATAATACAGTACGAAATATCCACAATCCATGTCGTTCCGTTGTTGAGGGACCTGGTGAGTGCATTTATCGGTTACAACAAATACATGAAATACTGAACATATCAATCACTATTTACCATCAACCAACACAATATATTGTTTTATCACCTTAGGCACTAGCAAAGGCAGTTTATCAACCAATGCTGGATGCTTGGGCATTGTTCTGATTCATATATATCCCTCACAAACCTGCATAATTAAAGTTGGACAATTTGAAACCCATTCCAGTACCACATCTCCAACAATACAATTTCATCATGTGCTCAAACGTGCTTGCAAATAATTGTGAAATAATCAAAGTTCACCGTCGAATAAGAGGTTGCAACCTCATTCCGTTTTCCGATCCAAACGAATCAAGCAACACCATGCATTGAGTTTTAATTTCCAAGTTCACATCTCCACCAAACTTCCACAAAATCATTAAACTCCAATGACCCTTATCAACATAATTTATGCATATTATCAATGTCAAGTCTTAAGCAATAGAAATCAACCCATGTCCGCGTTTTGTTATAAAACAAATGCCTACGGACACAAAATCTTCACTCACCAGAGGGCTATAGGAATGAACACATATTTTCTTGAGAATATGTCCAATTTGTCAATCCACTTCAGCGCATTCCCTTTGTAGACTTCTTCTGTGTACATAAAAAACCACATGCAGTCTAGGGTGATGAAATTGTGCAACTTGTCTCTTTTAAAACTCCTTCACAAGTTCCTGTAGATCAGAAATATGTAGTCAATCATATGAGGTATACATATTATGTAAATATGGCCTGAAGCATCTGAATTGTAAAACAGTTCCATACCCTATTTGGAGGTCAAACATACTGTTGCTCAATAACCCCCCTCCCTTTCTATTTGCCAATCGCCTACTTGACCTTCATTGATTTGTGTCACCTACATATGTTTATCATCAATTTACATTAGCAAACAATTCTAAACATCTTTCATAATTGAATGCATTAGTCGGTTTATAAGTTGCAAGGTTGGTACCTTTGCATTTGCTGCCTTTTAAGGCTAAAGGAATCTCCTGACATTCTTCATGTACTAAATGACTAGTCTTGCCTACATCTGCACATCAATCTACGTTAATAAGCATTATTCCCAACCATACAACAAATTAACTCCATAACTATCCAATCGTAATACCTTTCAGATTGTTATCCATACAAACTGTGTGGCTTTCTTGACATTGTTCACAAACTTTTGCACTTTCAGTCATCACTACTGGGCAACGTGGTGGTCCTTCCATCATTCCTGCACACCAACCCACAAAACAAATCACATCAAAGAGGCAAAGAAAATAGAAATTAGAGAACTAACACTTTATAAATACTAGTATACCTTTATTGTACTTTCCTTGTGAACTAAATGTTAGTTTCCATAAGTAAATGAAAATGTCACATTCACCATACTAAGGCAACACAAACATTAATTACACAGACATGCACACATCATTTTATATATCACTACCAAAGTTAAGAGTTTTTTACATTCCATATTAGTGATCCCTACCTTCCGGTACTAACTGCAAACATAAGGCATTAACATTTAATTACTAGGCAGACATGATTTTGACAAAAACATAACAAAAGACATTATCCTATATGCAGTTAGAATATAGGCAAAATACAAATACGGGAAGACAACCGTTGTGTCAGCATACTAATAACCATGTGCACAATAAAAATAAAAAATAAAAAAAAAATAAAAAAACTCATTACAAGACTTCACTAGAAATCAAACGTTGGGTGGTACTCATTACTTGCTCCAAGTTGCATCTTCACAAAATTTCTCTGCACATGCATTGATAACACAAACAAGATATCTATCTTGTGAGGTTCCTTGTAAATCTCAGTGGTGGCTGTCAACATCTCAGTCATTGTGAACCCATCAACCTGAGAAATTACCGAATACACCTACCCTTCACGGTCTTTCTCTTAGGTCTCCTTCTTAAAATAGTCAGCAATCCCCTTTAGCTCAGCTCGGGTCCCAGCCAAGACAATCTCAAACCTGCCCAATGTGGCTTGCTAGTATGTTGCTTTTCTAGCATTTTTTTTTTCTGAACTTACTGCTGACCGCAACTCTGCTTTGACTGGCAATGGTGACCTGACAAGTCGAATCAACCACATCACCTGGCACTGGTTTGCCTGTCGACATTGAGATCTACATCGACATCGATGTCCATCTATTCATCATTGTTGTCAGCAGTCTCATTAATCAAATCTTCCATAGCATCAGTGGCTGTCTCTGCACTAGCTATGTTGGCCCTGTCTTTGCCGTAGATGGCAACAAAGGAATCATAGTGCACCCACGGTTAATGTCGCAGTGCTTTTGCAAAAAGATGGCTCTACAAAAATGTTAATCATCATAAGACATATTATATTTGTATGAGTACATATAAACATAAAGTTCAGAAAATAAATGTACACAAATAAACCAACACAAGCATACTTACCTGAACTCAGTCATCGAAGACATCCTTGGTATGTGTAATGCATTTCTCCTTATCATTCCACCAGAAGTCGCTACCTTTCTCAAGCATGTTGTTGATTGCATTATATTGCCTCCTTAACATCTTGACCCTCGAGTCGATATGCAATTGTGCTTTCAGAACGCAATGAGGAAGCTTTTACCGCATCATCTTTTCGACCTCAGCTTGGTAACCACATTTGAACCCCCGCTTAATTCTCCACAGTGGTTGCTCTTTTAGCTCTAGCAAACACTCCACCAACACAACGTCCTCCTTTTTTGTCCACTGCCACTTACTTCCCTTAGCCTTTGCCTTTGCCTTTGCCTTTTTGCCCCTTTTTGTAGGCACAACGTTGTTATGCATGCTAATGCTCTTGTCAGACTCATTGGGTTGCATTGCTGACCTCTCCATATTGCTGAAATAATAAAAAGGAAGATTAGTGATATTGGGAAAAAAAATCAGGTTACAACATCATATATACATAGTGTCCAAGCTACTGATATGCATAATATTCATAATTTTAAGTAAATCAACAAGAATTATACATGAACGGGATCAATTAACATTCAACCATCCATATTACAACAAATGTAAGTCAAAGTACAAGTCCACAAACAAAGCACATGTGTTTTGGTTCATTCATATATGGCAAATCATAGAAGACAGGAATTTAAAAAGTCACAAAACTACACATAAACTAAACACAAGCACAATCATGCGTTCTGCGCAGCCATCCAAATATTGAACATTTCAGCCGCCAAATTATCTCTAAATGCACTCCACACGACACTAGGCTCAATGTGCCTAATCAATTCTCCATCGTCATCCACTTGCCCTTCATCATTGACCTTTTCCTACAGCTCCGCTTCAACCTGGTCAATGGCCAACTTAGACCTTATGAAATTGTGCAAAAGACAACATGTAGTAATGATTCTACATTGAGTTTTGATAGGGTAGTAAGATGTGTCCTTTAATATTCCTCATCAAGCTTTCAGGATGCCAAAATATCGCTCAATATAATTTCTTGCTTGAGAGTGTTTCATGTTGAAAAATTCTTGCGGTGATGCCAGTTGGTGACCTTGCCGCTATTCACTCAAATGATATCTTTGTCCTCGATAAGGGGCCAACCTTTCCCGTTAGTGTATCCAGCATCATATAAATAGTATTGCCCTAAAATAAACAATTTCAAGTCAATAACAATTAATAAGTGTACTATTATGGCAGACCCTAACATTAAAAATATAATTTATTTTGTTATATTACCTTGGGGGACCTTTAATCCATTTCTTATAGTAATGGTATCCTTAAGAATTCTACCATCTGTAGCGGAATCTTCCTACCCAAGGAGGACATATATAAACTGCATGTTAGGTGTGCATGTACTAAGGACATTTGTTGCAATTTCATTTTTCCTTGACCAGTACCTAAGTATCTTGTCAGCGGGCACGTAAACCTTTATGTATGTTCCATCTAAGGCTCCCAAACAGTTCTAACATAGAGTAAGAAAAATACTTTAGAGCTTCCACTAAGTCTAATTTTAATAACCTACTGAACTACATGTGCATCCCAAATTGAGTGATTAGATTGTACCTTGAACCTTTTCCACCCGTCATTAGTTGAGTTCTTGGGAATGGGCTTTGGTTTTTTAAACAGCAGGGTATGCAACCTTAACATAGCATTCAAGACTAAGTGAAAATTACGGCTTACCGTCTCAATGGATCTGTGCATTTGACGTTTCATGACTCTGGTCTTTTGGTTATGGGCAAGGATGTGAAGAAAAGTTTCTACTAATTCTTCTACGGATGAATGACAGGTTGATTTTAAGTTGTCATGTATAGTAATAAATTACATAATTTGTCAAATAGAGCCCTATTCATCCTACAGCTCTCAAAACATAACTCATCACTTTGGAAAAGCGTGGTATGTAAATTCAATGACCTAACCTTAAACCTAGACGCAGACTCACTGATATATGATATAACAACCTTACGTCTACCCCGTATATTAAGTACATTAGCCAACCCAAGAAGGACGAGCATCATGTACATGGTTTCCAACATGTCCAAATGGAAGACTAAAAGGCCAACCAAGTGCATCTTCTGCCTGACTGTTAAACGAGCCATAACTGTTTCACATAATTCATGTATCAAAGCATAATAAAGTCAATTAAGCATATACAAGTCCTTAAACCAATAACAAGCAATCGTATATGGAAGAAATCAAACTGAATTTCGATGAAAATAACATAAACATCATAATTTAATAATCTCACCACCAAACAAAAATTCACCTCAAACATTCATACAATTCTCAACGTCCTACACATCAGAAATTCTCATCCATCACACAAACCAACATAACCATCACAAAAAATTCACATCAATCCCTTAAAACTGTCTTCTTTAGCAATTCAATTGGTATAATCTTATTGTGCTTTCTTAAGCTTATTGTACTACAAGTTTTGTTTTAGGACTAAATTAATTGTTTGTTGTTAATTATTATGTTGTGGACAATAAATATTTCAATCTAATTCTCATGCTCAATAGTATGTACATTTTCAGGTTTATCTTGATCGCAGGAATCCAATCAGATTTGATTTTATCCAGTTTCTTTACTGTGTGTGCTTTACCTATTTTGATTAATTTTTAGGTTGTCCAATAAAAATGTTCCAATAACGATTGTAATATATTTTTATTATCTTTCTAACCAACAAATTCTGATTCTCATGCTGAAAAGTATTTCATACCTCATGGACCACACTGTTTTTTGTTTTCGTTGTATAGTTTGTTGTCCCTTGGGCATGTCCAAGGTTTTTAGCGATAGGGGAGCTTTGGTCTCCTAGGTTGTAATTTTTTCATTTGTTTATACAATTACCTCATTTACCCAAAAATAAAATCCGATACTCTTTCATTTGTTTCTATAGAAATTATGAGTAAGAAAAGATGATAAACCCACCCCAAAAAAGTTTTTATTATTTGCACTCCATCATTTCTCGTAGCATTCAACTAGAGCGTAACTTGATTTGAAGGTTGATTATTTATGTGATTGGTTATTTTTGTTTATCAAAATTTTTGATTTGGGTTTGTTTACAGATTTTGGAGGCGAGAAAGACTGTCGTACATATGCATTCTCTTACCTAATAGCTTGTTTTTCTAATTTTATAGTTCTTTGATGAGGAAGGTTATAAAGAAAGTGCTCGCATGTATGTTAAACTTTCATCTCTAACCCATCCACTCATGTATGCATGTTTTACACCTTCAAATTCTTATTCTTATTTTGTAACTTAATCGTGACCATCCAGTGCGCAGGCTCGCGCCTGAAAATGGATATTACTTTGATTTAAAGTTATTTGATGACCTGGTACTTGATAGGAAGTGGGAAGAGGTTGAGAGGTATCTTTCTAGTTTCACAAAGGTTGATGACAATAGGTACTCAACTAAAATCTACTTCTAAATTAGGACATTAACACCCAAAACCCTAAACTTAATAATAACAATAATAACTTATTCAAAATTTAAAACATGGCCACAAGCACATGTCGAATACCCATAAATTTATACCAACTAAAAACATCATTTCCAATAATAACAATAATAACTTATTCAAGCTTGGAAACATGACCACAATCACTTGCCGAACACCCATAAATTGATACCAACTATCACCATCATCTCACCATACTAAACCCACCCCAACCATGCAACCAAAAATCTACCTAAATGCCGCCTAAAACAGTCCAAACAAAACCAATATCACCCAAAACACAAGCAACCGAGACATGCCAAAGCTCCAACCACAATGTTATTAACATAATTACCGAATGCACACAAAATTTCAACAATAAATCAATTTAAGCATTTCAATTACCTTGACAAGTCAATTGACCATATATACATAATATTTCAGCCACCATTACATGCACAGATCAACAAAAAATGCAACCATAAACACATGTTCTAGCCACTATTACATGCACAAATCTACCAAAAATGCAACCATAAACACATGAAATTCTAGCCACCATTACATGCATAGATCGACAAAAAATGCAACCATAAACACATGAAATTCCAACCACCATTGTAACCATAACACTAACCCAAAATGCAGTTCATACACACAATTTCAACCTTAAGACACATAAAAAGGAACACACCTAGCCAAACATAAAATAGAAAAAACAAAGCAACCCTAACTACAACGTAACAAATCACAACCTTAAACCAACAACATATTGCCATTTCGAACTATTTTCATGTCATTTCAGCATCAAATTGATTATTTAACGGCAATTTTACTCTCTCAAAATCGAAACAAAGCAACCCTCTCAATTTAATAATCTTCCTACAGCATAAGGAGGCAAGGAACTTACTGAAAACCACGATTAAAGTGTTGTTGGGAGCAAACAGATGGCGACAAAGACCCGAGGTTGCTACGGCGGAGATGGTGGACCAACGGCAAAGGCAAAATAGAGAAGTTAGGGTTTGAAATTACAATCCAAACAAATAACACAACATACAATGGAAAGAGAGCAAAGGACTTACCGAAAATGGCGATCAGACTAATGAACTAGCGAGCGAGATAGACAAGAAGAAGACTCCAGCGGCAGCAAAGGAGTTTTAGTGCATAAGGATATTATTGATTTAGGGTTCTGAATTTTTTTTCCCCTTTTATACTGTAATTTCAATGATATCCAAGGGCATATTGGTCACAATATGCAAATATGTGAGGATAATATGGGTACAACAATCTTCGTGGAATTTCTAAAAATAATGATAATAACTAGGGCAGTTTCGTCCACAAAATGAAAACACTGAGGACAAATACGTCTATTTGTGTAAATTGGCTATTTTGTAATTATTAACAAACCAAATGATATTTTTGTCTGCATTGTCCATTGTTTAAGGGCAAAATTGGACAAAAATTATGATTACTAGAGGAATATTTTAATAAACAACCAACCCCCGCGGGGTAATATTATGCCTGACAATTTACCCCATTTTTGGCACTGTTTGTCATTTTTTTGGGGTAATGTTTTTGTACAAAACAACCAAATATGGTTATCTACTCAATTAAACATATATTACCCTCGTTAAAACATTTTAACCCGATCGAAACGGCCCCTTAATATAATAATACAATTTCTCAATTTTAAATAAAGTTTTGAGATGGTCTCTTATTTATATATATTAATTAATAGCACTCCGAAAGATATAAGGTTTCTAAAAACAATAATGTTTTGCTTACAACTGAGTCATATGAACAGAAAAAAATTACACAAAATTTATGTAAAGTGGCTACTTTGTCCTTTGATTTTGTCTGTTTGTATGACTTAGTTGTAAGTATGACATTGTTTTTCTAAAACCCTATTGATCACCAAGTTTGTTTCACTAATTTACGTGAAATAAAATAGAAATACATACATGAAGCGATTTCACCTCATCACCGTCAACATCGTGAAACCATTTAATTAAACTTACTAATAAATTAATTACTTACGGATGATCTTGCCTTATCACCATCTATTACAGAACTAAATATTAGAATTAAAGAAAGCATCGTTGCATGCCTATATGAGGAGAAAAACTTACATAGGGTAGTCAGTGTATTAAAGGTGGGTTTCTAGAGGTATTATTCGCTTTGGAACCATAGGCTAGGCTATTGCCAAATCTGTACAGTTTTATCCTAAAAAGACGTCTTTGGGTTTTTGAGGGTGTTATTGTGTTATATAAATTATCAAAGCCCTCATCTCTGGCCGATGTGGGAGTTTCGCATCAACACTATCATACTATCAAAGTTTTCATACCATCAAAGTTTTCAGTCGAGGTCGCCATCCTTGGGCAGATCTTCGGGTAGCAATAAATTTTCCAGCCCTAACCTCCACTTTAAATTCATCTAAATATATATTTATTAATAGATAGATAATGTATTTTTGTACCATCATCGTTGCATCACTCAATCGTAGTTCTATACTTCCAACTTTAGTCAAGTTAAATCTGTTAGAATAACATTAATCCTTTGATTCATGGTGGATTGACTTTGCCCTGGTCAACTTTGAAATTTTTAATTAAAGAACTTCAAGTAATAATTTACTGTAGAATTAGGTGTTCCCTTTTCTTGTGATGAGAGAAGATTTTCCTCTCATTCGGCTACCAACCCATTGCAGTATTTTTTTATATTATTATTAATCTCTTTTATACTTTAACTTTAATCATATTGAAAAATTCCAAGCTCTCCTTTAGGTGACCGGCGTATTCGGACTAGTATGCACATATCTCAACTAATCTCTCGGCCCCTGAAGTTAACAATTAGATAAACTTCATATGGCCACTCTTATTTGTAATCGAGGGGAATCGAATTCAAGACTTTTTGAGTAAGACATCTCAGAGTCCTTATTATCCCATCCGACCACCCGGGGGTGGTTGTTTCAAGCTCTCTTTGCCTCTTTCGTATTCATAATTAATTATTAAAAGACGTATTTAAATTCCACTAACAAAATTCTCTTTAGCTGAACATTGTTGATTCTTTGTAAGCATAAAACACACCCAAGTGGACGACTTCTTGAATTCCCATGAACAATTCCAGAAATTAATAAGAGCTTCATTAAAAAAATGTTTAATTCTGTTGAAAAAAAAAAAAGGCTCAATTCGGCGGTTCTGCACTAGTCTCCTTGCCTCTCTCTTTCTCTACATAAGAACACCATTAATGCCACCATTCTGTCAACACCAACATCCATCGATTGATTCCTTCACTGTAAAACTATGGCATCGACTGTTGCTCATGGACTTGTTCTAATTGTAGCTGCAGCTTCAATGTTGACAGTTGCCATGGCTAATAGGGGCTGGTCCTATGGCTTCAACTACACTTTCTTTCCTCCCATTCCCAAGCATGGCTCCCACAACAACAATCTAAATCCTCCAAATAATATCACAGTGGGTGGCTCCGATAACTGGCACTTCGGCTTCAACTACAGCGTCTGGGCTTTCCAAAATTCTCCCTTCTACGTTAATGACACTCTAGGTCAGTTTATTTGTATACATTTTCCCATTAGGGTTTAAAGTTTACAGTTAACTGAAGTATTGAACTAAAAATGATCATGTTATCATTTTGAACTTGCAGTTTTCAAGTATGATCCTCCGAGCGCAAAAGTTTTTCCACACAGCGTTTACTTGCTGCCAAATCTTTGGAGCTACCAGGCATGCGACCTGTCGAAGGCCAAGATGATTGCAAACTCCACACAAGGCGGCGGCGAGGGGTTCAAATTTGTTCTGAAGAAGTGGCAGCCTCACTACTTTGCCTGCGGCGAACGTGGTGGCCTCCATTGTAGAGATGGCAACATGAAGTTCATGGTTATGCCGCTGCTCCGCCGTTGGAATTACTAGTGATCGATCTTCACAATAATAACAACACGTAGAGGAATAAAAGGCATGATTAATTACTTTGAAATTTTTTAATAAAGCTTTGATAGTATGATTGTTGTTGTTGTTGTTGTAAGATTAAGTCCGTTAAGTACACATTTTGTGTATTATTATGTTTGTTCCAAGCACAGATCTTCTAAAAAAATGGTTCAAATTGAAAGTAAAAAAAAATACTACACTTACCGATTTTGCAGACCAAATCCACATTTTGATTGAAATGGGTGCAACGTGGTTGGCATAGGGACTCTCCACATCGCACTCCATGTTAGTCAGGATGGAGAGTCGGTCTGCAGAATCGTTAAGTGTTGTCTTGCTCTTGAGTATTAGGTTACTACACATACTGATTCTACAAATCGACTCCTCATCCCGACTAACATGGAGTGTGACATGGAAAGTCCTTATACCGACCACGTCACACTCCACGTTAGTCGGAGTGGAAAATCGATATGCATAATCGGTAAGTGTAATATTGCTTATTACGATGTTATCCCAAGTCTCATATTATTTTATTTTTTATTTTTTATTAAGTTGTTCCAACTCCAAGGGCTCAACCGGCCAGTAGTAACAACATTGGGCCTGTCTGGTAGTTTTTGCCCTGAAAATTAAAATTTGAAATGCATATAGAGTTTGTGTGTGAACTTGCAGATCACGTGTATAGTATGGTGTAGTCTCCCTCTCCCACCATAAATTCAAAATAACCATAATATTATTACTAGAAACACCCCGCGGTGGGTGGGGAGTTGACATTTTAAAAAATTATCAAGATTCAAATATATATATATAAATATATACTCATATTTTTGTATAACTTATACCCAATATATTATTTATCATAAGTTTATTTATAATTATATTATTAAATTTAATTAACATCTTGACCCCGATGATGAGTTTCTAACTACGCCCTGAGAAAAAAAATAATATTCATATACAAATTTAAAATCTTAATTTTGGATCCAATTTATTTCGTCTATTAGAAAATACTGTAATATTAGAAGCGATTCCCTTATATAAGGAAATAATGCTACCCTTATAACACTAACAAATTTGGAACCTTAACTTACGTGGATCAACAACCACATAAATTACCAAAATTAAGGATTTTAAATATATATAGTTCGGAGGCCTGGGGTGGAAATTAAAACTTGGGTAGACCCAACTTGGCTTAGGTAACCCACTCTTGGGCAGTTCAAGTGGTAGAACGAGAACTGGGATAGATGGTTACAATGTATTATGGTGGTTGAATGATGTGCTAGTCACTTACACGGATTAGTCGAAGTGTGTGCAAGTTGACGTAAACACCCTGTTTAAAAAAAAAAAAAAAAAAAATTGACCCAGCTATTAAAAGTCTAAACTTGTCATTTTCTTAGTTATTTTAAGATTACTTGATAATCTTAATTTTGTTACAATTTCACTCTTTACTATTAAATTTTTAAACAATAATGCCACTGTTTTGAAAACAATTTACAAAAATATTCATAGACTATTTCATCTTTATACACAAAAATTTTAGGACATAAATATTTTTGAACTTGAAAACAATTACCCAAGACTAGTGATCAAATCTGGCCACCACCATCAGCGGCTGGCTGCCAACCACCACTGTCGGCTGTCGGTGACAGAACAATGCACGACTGGCTGGATCTAACTAGCTGTATGCCGATCTAGCCGTTTCTGGCCAGATCGATGGCCAAAAACGGCCAGATCAATGGTTGTTAACACCTATTAGATGAGATTTCAACTTTATGTGCCAAACCATGTGACAATTAATTTAATTACATCACCTTAATTATATAACGATGAAATAAGTGAAAATAATTTTACCAAATAAATTATCATATCAAGTGGGATATTTTCTATACATAACATTATGTTAAGATCCCACATTGGAACAGGCATGTGGGTTATAAGGGTTTATGCACCCTTCCTTGACAAGCCGATTTTTCAAAGAAAGTTTTATCTAAACTCGTAAAAGACTCATGGCCTAACCCAATTGTTCGAGTTATTGGGGTGGTTCCTATCACATTATTGTGTTTAAAAAAAAAAAAAAAAAAGTTATGAATAATTTGATTGCAAGACTTTGGATCTTCTCAAAAGATGTGACAATGATTTATGAAGAAGGGTTCGTCTAGTGGGTGGAATTATAACTACTAGTATTTGGTTCTCAAATCTCAAAGATGTTCAAAAGCAAAGTGGGGACGAAGGTCACTATTTATGAATTGGCAAAATCAATTAAAAATTGGACCCGATTTATAAAGGCTACATGCATCCTCCTTTACCATTTAATTCATCAAACTTAAATATGAATTATTTTATGAATCCTATTCCTACCCATAAAAGTCTACATGCATGCACCAATCAAACTATTCATATTTGAAAAATGATACAGTTATAGAAAAAAAAAAAAAAAATACACTGAATTCACGCACTGACAGACATGGCATTATCTTGATCGTACATTAATTATGAATTTTTTTTAAGAAAAACAGACGGTACCACATATGTTGGTATGTGAATTCGGTATATTTTTTCAGCAACTGTAACATTGCTCTTCATATTTTTGCGATATTTTCTCACATATTTTTCATGGAATTCTCATTTCGAGTAAGCTTTTTGCCTATCAATTATTTATTATTCCAAAAATATTTTCTCTTTGGGTTGCTTTACTAATTGTCATCATCCAATTTGAAATTCCATTCCCCATTTATTGAATTTTATGCTCCTTAAACGATATTCACATGTTATGTTAATTGGACTAGTCAAGATTTATGTTGTGTAAATTGAAATAAATCCAACCATATTTCTCATTCCACATCTAGTACCATTATCGTGTCGGTTAAATTATTGAATTCAATGACTTTTTTTTAATTAGAAAAAAAAGATCGTGCGTGAAACAGTAGTCTTAATAATACTATCATCCATTTATATAAAACCTTTTAGTTGAAAATTGACGAATGTGAACAAAGACGTATAAAGATATAATACATTGTATCGAACAAATTCTAGAATCCAAGAATTCTAATTTTTGCTTTTTAATTAAAAAAATTTGGGGCCTAATAGATTGTTAGAGTCTCATACTGACTAGGTACGCTCAAACCTACTGATTTATAAGAGGGGGTAATCCTCTCATTCAATAAGGCCTTATTGAATGAGAAGTCATGCCTACTTTAAATTCTATCATGGTATCAGAGTCTAGGTTCAGTTGAGCTGAGTGTTTGACCAGCGGGTGAGGAGTTTGAGCCAATAACTACCTCTATTAACAGACATGATCCGACATATGGGCTTGACCGTGAGGGAGAGTGTTGGAGTCCCACACCGACTAGGCACGCTCAAGCCCACTGATTTATAAGAAGGGATAATCCTCTTATTCAATAAGGCCTTATTGGATGAAGAGTCAAGCCCACCTTAAATTCTATCACAGATAACATCTTACCTTTATACATACTTTTGTTGAAGATTTGACACAATTATGAACAAAATTCTTTGAAAAAAGCAAATATTTAAATATTAATATACATATTTTTATTCTAAAGGTACGCATTTTTATTCTAAAGGTACATACCACTTGAATTTCTTGCATTTTTTATTTTGTAGAATTTGAGATTTTTGAATTATAAAAAGAGTAAACGACTTTTTCCCACCCGAATAATGGTTTAATAACACTTTGTCATACACAGACTTTTAAAATACCTAAGTTTATATTTCGTTCCTGATTCCAACATCGTTGCAACCTCATACCACCACCATTATCTTCTCCGATCATCACTCATCAAAACCTCTCAAAACATAATCTCGTCAACCTGCCAATCGCCAGTAATCAAGCGATTAGGGTTTGGACCATCATCCCTCCCAAGTCAAATTCTGATCAATCCCAACAATCAATATCCAACATTTCACCACCAAAAAACTCAACGGTCTCCCTTCTTCAAAAACCCCAACAACTTGGATCGCGTTTGCTTTTTGTTCCTCGTCAAAATATAAATTTGGATGGAAATAAATCGTTACCTCTTATAAAAAAATATAATTAAAAAAAGAAAAACGGTGTGGCATGACTCGTGCATCAATTATAATAATAAGGAGACTCATCATATCATACGTGGGGATGAAGCCTCTCATGACTTTAACAAAAAATGCAAGAAATTCAAGTGGATTGGAATAGCTTTTACTTTTCAAGCCTTCAATTCCCACCTTTATTCAATATTCATAAATGCTTTGGTCCATCACCACATAAGCACACAATCTACACCACCACTTCGAGGGAGAGCCGACATTTTCTCACCCAGGTTTGGCGAAACAACACTTTCTCACCCGTCAAGTTTTAAAATGACACTTTTTTACCATTCGTCAGGTTTTATTAGTGTTTTCTATTAATATTTGATTGAAAAGATGAAAATACTTTTAAATAGTTTATTATAAATTAAAATTTAGTTAAGTTAAAGTCTTTACTCGATTATTTATTAGTTCAAATGTAAAGATATATTTTTCCCTTTGTTTATTTAAATTAATTATAAATATTGATTTTCTATGTTAATAAGTAAAAATGAAAAAAATTATAAATTTAGTAGATTATTGAATAATAATGATGGGATATTGATGACATTATCAATAAATAAATAAATATTTAGGTCATTTAACTTTAAACAATTTCATAGAATTACTCCTAACTTTTTAAGTGAGGTTAACTATTTTTTTCTTTTTTGACTTTTTGATATTTGACTTTTTGGCTAATTAAAAAATAATAAAAACATTTATAAAGTTAAATATTTAAGGATATTTTCATCATTTCAATAAAATATTAACAGAAAATATAAGAGAATCTAACAAAGGGTGGGAAAGTGTCATTTTGAAACTTTAAGGGTGGGAAAGTGCCGCTCCACCAAATCTTGGGTGGGAACATGTTATTCTCCCCCGCTTTGAATCTCATTCTTTCATCGTGTTTTTTTTTTTTTTTTTTTTTTTGGGGGGGGGGGGGGGGGGGGGGGGAGTAAACAACTTTTTTCCCACTCAAGGTTTGCCTAATGACACTTTGTACCCCAAAAGTTTCAAAATACTATTGGTCCAACCAAGTTGTATATTTCGTTACCAAAATACTCTTCACTTTCTCTACCGACGTTCGACAAGTTACTAGGAGGCAAGGTAAGAAAATTTTTGTAGAGTGGAGACTGGTGGATCGAAAAGTGGTAATATATTGAATATTCGTCATCGGAATCAGCCGAAAATCAGCTAAGAACAGGAAACCCTAGCTTTGTGGTGGCCAACAATTTATGAGAAATCAGGTGTTGGAGTAAGAGAGGTTTTGTAGAGAGGAAATCGGAGGTTAAAATGGTAGTGAGGGAAAGAATTTTCGCCGTCATAATCGGCTTTGGGTAGTAATGAAATATTAACTTTGGGTAAGAAAGTTATATTTTGAAACTTTTTGAGTGGAAAGTATCGTTATGACAAACCTTGGGTGGGAAAAAAATGTTTACTTATTATTATTATTATTTTTTAATTCCATGATTAGTAAATTTTATAAACAGTTCAATAAATATCGTCTACTTTGACATTACAGGGCTAGTATAACCCTATTAATCATATTTAAACACTCAACTATCCTTGCACGGGAGCGATGCGAGACTTCGTGTCACAACAGTAAAGAATTATAATCACTATTTTTGTTAACAAATGAGAGCACTTTTAATTTTATGATTATAGCCCAATAGTCAAAATATTAGTGGACAAAATGATGAAGCCATGGAAGTCAAATGTTTCCACATACAAATTTTAATAATTTTGATCACCATTAAAGGAACAAAATATTCAGGCCTGCAATTTGCAAAAGTGATGAATAATTAATTAATTTATTTTTATTTTTTTAATAATTAAAACAAATCAACCATAAATTTAACCATTTAATGAGTACAATATTTACTTAAAAATAGGGCAAGTGCAGAATATTATTGTCAAAGTTTCTTCATAGAGAGAAACATGGCGAATAAAGCAAGAATTTCTTGAGACACTAAACAGAAAGACCATTTAATGCTAATTTAAGGAACTCGTTTGACCAAATTATATTAATTAATAATAATTAAGGGGACCATACTAATTAAAAAAACCCATCTCTTTTTTTAATTATTTATAGTTCCTTTATCAATTAAGTGCAAGTTATAAATAGTTATTTTGAGTTACAAAGAGTTATCTCAACGAGTTCTCTCACTTGAGTTTTCTCTTTTCTCCATCTCTATCTCAGTTTTTCTCTCACGATTTTCTTTCGAATCCCTAAAACATATTATAATTGGGTTTGTATAGTACCCGTTATAAAATTAAATTGGAAATGACTTGATGAAAATGACAAGATCTTCGACTTTAATCATAGAGTCTATATCGCAAGATATCTCTAGGCCAAAAGAGGAATTATTCACTTAGGATTTATCGCACAACACATATATAGACCGTAATACCTTACCAAATTAACAATACATAACAAATACAACTCCTAGTATATATATATATATAAAACTTTTAAATAAAGTGTATTTAATATATCTTTAATAGTTTTTAAAACCGCCGAGACAAATAAACGGACGAAATAAATTATGAAAAAAAGTACATAATATTAATTATGATGTTACGTGCAACAAACATAATACAGGCCCAAATTAAATTTTCATAGGTGTTTGATTAAAATTAAAAAAATATATATTTTTGAATTTTGATTTTTGGTAGCTATCAAAGTAGCTCAATATGTTAAGAAAACCCAAAGTCAAGATCAAAGCATTAAAGCTAAATTATATATGTCTTATCTATAATTAATTTCAGATTTTGATTTAAAACAACCCATTAGAAAAAATAACAAGTGGGTTTCATAAATTAAATAAATAAAAATAAAAATATTTAAAGTGATTTCACTGACGATGGTTGCTGATCCGCCGGCTCTCGTATTATTATTTCTTAAAGAGTAAACGACTCCCGCCCAAGGTTTGCCTTAATGACTTTTTTTACCCAAAAAATTTCAAAATACCACTTTCTCACCCAAGTTTTATATTATGTTAATATCTAAAATACACCTTACTTTTTTAGTTAACGTTTAACGAGTTACAAGGAGTTAAGGTAAGAAGGGTTTTCTAGAGTAGAGGCCGATGAATCAAATGATAGTGATAGATTGAATATTTGCTGCTAGAATCAGTCGAAAATCAGTTAAGAACAGAAAACATTAACCTTGCAATAGTCAGCAATTGGTTAGAAATCAAGTGTGCAAGAGAGGTTTTGTAGAGAAGAGAGTGAAGGTTTAATGGTGATGATGAAGAGAATTTTCGATGTTGGAATCGGTTTTGGGTAATAACAGAATATTAATTTTTGGGTGGAAAAGTAGTATTTTGAAATTTTTTGAGTGAGAAAGGTCATTGAGGCAAACCGAGTGGGAAAAAGTTGTTTGCTCTTTCTTAAATCAAGAATTATTGAATTAATTAATACCTAATAACATTAATTAAGCCAAAAATTAAAGATTATTTTTTACCTAATCCTTAAAGTGATTAAAATAAAATAAATTAATTAAAATTGAAGGTCAAGATTAACCGAAAGGTGAGAGTAAGACAGTCATAAAACGACGGAGTTTTAAATTTAAGAGGATATTTTTTTAATTTTTGTTCATTAATTAATGTTGGGACTCCAGTTCACGTGAAAGATACCGGCTTACGCGCATTATAATAAATGTGTTTTATTATATCTACCATAATTATTATCTAATAATTATTCATACTAAATTAAATTAATAAAAAAACGTTATTCAAAATTATTATTTATATGTTTTATTTATGATAATATAATATGGAATTTTGAATAATGTTAAATACGTTAAATTTGTAAAATGATTTTCATATAATTTACCTTGCAAAACATTAAACTTACATGTAAAGTTGATAAAACATTTATGTGTGAATTTGTAATTAATTACATTTAAAAAATTTATTTTAATTCTTCAATTATTTTAAATTCTTAAATTAAAAACAAATATATTTTTTCTCTTTTTTCTTTATTAATACAATATATTCTTATCAACAAGTCAATATTTTTAGGTTTAACCACCCATAGACGGTCAGGGGGTGGCGATAGAGACTCTTGGATGTTTTATTCAAAAAGTCTTGAATTTGATTCTTTTCGGTTACTAATAAGGTGACTATTAGAGGGTTTATCTGATCATTAACTTCAGAATGGGGGTGCATTTGTTTTAATATTTTAGATATGATTTTTGAAAAAGTAAGAGTTAGGTGGTTATTACGAGGTAAGATTTAAAAATTAAAAAAAACACCCCGTTAGGTTTGTTAATTTACTAAACACCCCTGTAATAAAACATTGAAAATTAACAAAAACACTCCCACCCACCCATTAAATACTAGTAAGCCACCACAACCACTGGAGGGTGGCCTGAGTCGCCTTATCGATGCACGACCAACTGTATCTAGCTAGTCGTGCGTCGATATGACATTTTCTAGCCAGATCCACAGTGGATTCGGCTAGAAAAGGCCAAATCTATGAAGGCCAGATCTGGCTGCGTTTGGTCGTCAATGATAGTCAAAAATATGACCGTCCTTGACAACTAGCTAACCAAAGATTTGACCTTTTCCAGCCAGATCCACTGGATCGACGCACTATCAGCCAGATCCAGCTGGTAGTGCGCCATTATACTAGATTTCGACCACCTTCTGGTGATGGTAGCCAAAATCTGGCAAATGTGGGTGGCTAGAGGTGTTTTTATTAATTTCTAAACTTTTTTTGGAGAGGTGTTTAGTTAAATTAACAAACCTAGGAGGTTTGAAAATAATTAAATAAAATAGAATAAGATTTTCAGAATAAGAAAACATATTTTGGGTCAGATAGAGATAGGATAATACAGAAATATTAAAACAAATGCATGCACAGAAATTAATCGAAGTATGCGTAAACTTACCTAGGCACCCCCAATCACCACAAAATTAATAATAACTTTTTAGCTGTAATAAAATTTAAAAACTATTTTATATTTATAATACAATGTTTAACGAAATGGTTAAAAAATTGGAAACGTTATCGGACAATATCTTAATCAGAGACTGTAAGAATTAT